>NW_026261593.1:0-66783 GCF_900747795.2 Erpetoichthys calabaricus | reverse complement strand
GACAGATACCACCTGGCCAGTACTACTCACAGTCAGAGGGTTGATGACAAGTGAAAGTGGACGGAAACAGTAGTTACCGTGGCAAAACTAAAGGAAAACCACTGATTGGTGGCAACGGTTTGCCTGTCACGGTAATAACATTTTATTTACTCTTAATTGAAGGAAATCATTTAGGATACATTCAGTTACAGGACAGAAAGCAACAACTGTAAAAAGAATTGTAAAGATGATTGCCTCATAAACATTCAATTTTCTTACTAATTAGGGCTTAATTTTAAACGTTGCATTTTTCGTTATAAGTCATTGCATTACTTAAAGGAGTGCCTTGTTGTCTCGAACAAGTAAAACTGTCAAATATCCATCCATTTTCCAACCCGCTATATTCCTAACTACAGGGTCACGGGGGTCTGCTGGAGCCAATCCCAGCCAACACAGGGCAGGAACCAATCCCGGGCAGGGTGCCAACCCACCGCAGGACACACACAAACACACACCAAGCACACACTAGGGCCAATTTAGAATCGCCAATCCACCTAACCTGCATGTCTTTGAACTGTGGAAGGAAACCGGAGCACCCGGAGGAAACCCACACAGACACGGGGAGAACATGCAAACTCCACACAGGGAGGACCCGGGAAGCGAACCCAGGTCCCCAGATCTCCCAACTGCGAGGCAGCAGCACTACCCACTGCACCACCGTGCCGCCCTGTGAAATATCCAGAACTGTCAAACATAGGCCTGCCAACTCTCTTTTCTCTGGAAATAAAGACATTTGGGTTGAAAAATGAGGACTTCTGAAGAGGCCTTTCTCAATGATGTCCTAATACGTCTTTATACTTTCTTATGGGTTTTTAAATTGATATAAACCTTTAGAAACAGTTTATCACTTGTTATGGGTGGCCAGGGCCCCCGCCCAGCCGGGACGCCTCTCCCTTGGAAGGACCAGGGGAGCAAATGTGGACTGAGCATTACCTCCCCGGAATGTTAGATGTCAGCCTCTCTGGATGGCAGCAATACCTCGGTCTCCTGCAGGGCTTCATGGGAATTGGAGTTCATTACAGCCCTGTTGTGATCTGGGGGGCCGCCAGGATGTGCTGCAACTGTCCCTGAGCCTATGTGGGCGGTTCTACTGCCACACCTGGAAGAGGGTCAATGAGCACCTGGAGCACTTCTGGGTGATCTATATAAGGGACCAGCAGACACCAAATATATATAATATGTATATATATATATACAGGTGCTGGTCATAAAATTAGAATATCATGACAAAGTTGATTTATCTCAGTAATTCCATTCAAAAAGTGAAACTTATATATTAGATTCATTCATTACACACAGACTGATGTATTTCAGATGTTTATTACTTTTAATGTTGATGATTATAACTGACAACAAATGAAAGTCCCAAATTCAGTATCTTGGAAAATTAGGATATCAATTAAGACCAATGCAAAAAAAGGATTTTTAGAAATGTTGGCCAACTGAAAGGTATGAACATGAAAAGTATGAGCAGGTACAGCACTCAATATTTAGTTGGGGCTCCTTTGGCCTGGATTACTGCGGCAATGTGGTGTGGCATGGAGTGTGGCATATTCTAACTTTATCACCAGCACCTGTATATAATATATAATATATAATAATAGACGCTGCATTCACTGTGTTGCCCAGTCGAAACAATACGTCAGCGCGTACGCCATATTGCGAATGGCAAAAGTGCCATTTAAACTCATACAGGTAGACGTGGAAACCGGGTTTTCTGATGAAAAAACAATAATGTTTAAAACAGTATCGTTTACATTCAACAAATTTTGGAGAATCGTTTAAATGCAGTTATTTATATCCATTTATACATTAATAATGCCAATTATTAAATAATTATTATTAAATAATTCCTCCCATATAAGTAACATTTCTCGGACTGCGTTCTTCCATCTCCGAAACTTTTCTGGACTTCATCCTGTTCTTACGCAACACAGTACTGAAGTATTGGTTAATGCCCAAGTCACCTCACTTATAGATTACAGTAATGCTATTCTATCTGGCATCCCACAAAAACGTATCCATCGCTTACAACTTCTTCAAAATTCTGCTGTCAGAATAATAACCTGCTGTTCTAAATCCACTGAACATATCACAGCTATTCTCTCTCAACTTCACTGGCTCCCTCTTCACTACTGAATACAATACTAAATACCACTCTTAACATTTAAAGCTCTCCCCAGTCTTGCTTCCCCGTTTTGATTGATCAAACATACGCTGACAGCTTGTCCTAATGTCGACTGTCGGATAACACGCTCGGCTACTTTGACCACCTTGACTGGACCTTCAGAAGGAATCATCAAACCTCCTTTGTTTTTTAATGTGAACAAGTGGTAGCTTTGATCATATGATGCCGGTACAACATCTGTTACCAAACTAGCACGGCACACATCACAGGACAGCTTTCTCAAAATCCCGTCTAAGGGCTACCTGACCTCCCACTGCTTCCTGAGGTGGATTTATTTGGGAAACCTTCAAAGTTTGAGAAATGTTAACAGCTAATAAACAACCTATAATGAAAATTACAGGCCTCTCTCATCTTTTTAAGTGGGAGAACTTGCACAATTAGTGGCTGACTAAATACTTTTTTGCCCTACTGTAAATAAATCCATAAAAATCCAATAAAAGGTGCGAATAAAGATAATCAATAAATCCATTAAAAATCCGAGATTAAAATGCAGACTAACTCCTCCCAATCTCAGCCCACCTCCTCTTATTTCTCCCCGGTTCACCCATTGCTTGCGGAGACTCGGCAGCCATGAACTCCTTTCTTCAGACCCCGTCTTGGCCGCCTCCGGACACCGCAGTCAGACCGTCCAAGGTCAGCTCTCCTTCCTTCTTCCTTCGCGCTCACGTGGTCTCACCTCAGAAGCCGGAGTGCACCTGCCTTACTCGCCACACTCCAAACAAATATTCAGTGAGGCGAACTAGCCATAGAGCAGCACAGCCAACGCTCCTTCACGGGGCCCAGCTCGTGCTGCTTCCTCCTTTCAGGTGGCCAGATCCTCCTGCTAAGACTGCCTTTCACATCTTTTAACCTACTTTTCTTCTTTTCTTTGATTTCTCCTGATTTCTTGTGCCAACCCATATATATATATACACACATATATACCTGTCTCCGTGGGCTTATCGCCTTAATCACATGCCTCAGAAAGCCAATGAAGTAATTGACAACGATCGCAGACAAACGTGCAGGTGCGACTCGCCCCAACTACCTCATTAACTCACCGCGGTCGTGCAATCGTGCCAAGGAGAGTGACATGGCTTTATGGATTTAAAACTGGCCCTTTTTTATGAAGCCGCGGACCCGCTAGTGATGCTATAGCCTCACCGTGATGCTGATACACTATAGTACAGACAGATACAGGGCAAGTCTTTCAATTAGTCTTACGTATGAACCACAATGAGCAATATACCAGCAAGTTTACAACGGAAAAAAAAAAGGAATTTTTTTTTTAACTTTTATAAGATTTATGGTCTTACCATCAGGTTGTTTGTTATGTTTTTTTTCAGAGGTTTCACCGTATGTTTCGGGAGCAAGTCTCGCGTGTTTTTACCGACCGGTGTTTTAAAGGTGGCGCAGACGCTAAACGCAGACACGGGTGCCTGTGAAGGTCAAACGACAGCTATAGGAGGAGTCCAAGTTGTATTAGTAGTGTACGTGTACCGTAATGTTTAAGTTTGTATATTAGTAACCTCAAGGTTAGGTATAAATGTTTTTTGTTGTTTATTGTTTTATTATGTATATTTTGTTGTTGGATATTTTGATTTGTGCTTGAAGTGTACGATTTCCCCGGCAGGTCTTAAAAGGTATCTCCCTATGCTTAGGTAAGCCGATCCTGGTAATGGAAAAGGCTTTATAAGCACAGTAGTGGCCACAAGAGGGGGAACGATCATTTGGAGAGAATTAATAGGAGTTAGGTAGTGCGAGGGAAGCCAGACTAAGGAGTGCCTGGCTGCAGAGCTGTTGCTTGCTGTAAAGGAGTGTGTTAGGCTCCTCAGAACCAAAAACGACTCCGGAGATTTTTTTTTTGTGGAGTTGTACGTGTAACCTGGGCTGAAACAGAGTCCAGTTTTGTATTATTTTAAGGCTGCTGATGCCCTTGCATGGACTGGAATTTATTTATATATATATATATATATATATATATATATATATATATACTAGCAAAATACCCGCGCTTCCCAGCAGTGAAGTACTGCTTTAAAATTTTAAATAATAAACTGAGGGAAAATGTACCAATAATTATTTGTTAACAAAATTTAACAAAAAAAAAAAATTTAATTAAAAAAAAAAGTTAACAAAATGTATGGTTACCAAACATTAATAAGTGCAGATATGCTGATTAGGAACCAATATTTCCAAGCCAGGTAAATACAGACATTCTACCGAGGCCAGACTTCAAAGCAGTGACTCCCTGGCAAGACAGCTAATACCATTAATAAGTACAGATAACCTTTTAACTTCTCACCCCCCAGTCCCAACAGTGGGTGCCTAATGGAACCACCCAGTGCACAAAAAAAAATGTAAAAGTGTCCCCCTCTGACACGTGTCACTAGAGAGGTGAGTGTCAAACGCTTCGAAGCTTAGATACGATTTCCGACACAATTGCTTCAAACGTTTTGATGCTTTGTGAGGCTTCACTCCGCCCATCACTACTTGGAGGTAGAGCGCGCATGCCTGGAAATTAGTGCGCAGATCGGGAAGTTCCCATTCCCCCTTGCACACACATACACACACACACTCAAGCAGGCGCAAGGGGAGCAGGTCTAGTTGTCAGAATCGAGTGGACGATATCCACTATTAATACATTATTACAATAAAAACGGAACCAAATAACAGCGTACAATTGAATGCTTAATTAAAACTAGACGTCTTGTAATAACAGCATCTCACCGCAACAAAATCGGTTTCGTCTGCTGTGGCGCTTCTTACTGAAAGCTGGGTATTTTCAACGTGATCATAAACTTTCCTAAAGCTGCCTCTACATAAGTGGCTGAAAACACCTACGGCCAACGTCTCCAACTCCAGTGTACTTGCTGAGATAACAGGAATACGGTGCGCTAAAATTGGAGGACATTCTGCTGCTTGCGAAAAGTGAACTGAGCAAGAAATAGCAGTCAGGAGGATACGCGAACAAGCAAAGGGCAGGCGGCTCGAAAGGATGTGAGTGGGCACGCGCGCCCAACTGTCCAAGATTTAAACTGAGGCGCGTGCACCATCAGGCGGGCATTTAAGCCATTCAAACGGGGGAGGGGCTTCAGTTTAGGGTCGGTCACTTCCAGTGCTGGATGATCGTCCTGCTCTGTCACTCACATAAAGAAGAGTCTTTGCTGCGGGTGCTTAATTTTCTTTAAACCTGTTAGGAGTGTTCTTGTTTTTCGTGTTACGTTGTAGAAAAACTGTAGAGTATAAAGCCTTTAGAAAAAAGATTATACTGTTTTTTCCAAGTTATTGAACTCTTAAAAACACTTGTATTCACTATTTCTTCTTTGCCTCGTTTTTGGATTGTTATGATTGTGTTTATTTATCTGTGCACAATAAAATCTAATTTGACTTTGCAGGTTCACGTCCGCAGCCTTCCTCTCAGTGCTGTTCCTGTGTTCCTCAGTTCTGAGTCCCCGCACTAACACCCTGCAGCAGTGGCTCTGGCGCCCTCCTGTGGCTGCAGGTTTTTGTTCCAACCAGTTCCTCAATCGGTGAGTCATTTTCATCTTAAATTGTTCTACCTGTTTAGTCCACTCTCCTTTTTATTTCTTCTCTTATTTTGCCTTCTGGAAAAGTGCAGATTAAGAAATTTGTACTTTTTACCGTTTCTTTAATTTGGGCTATGTCATTTTTCATTTTAATTCAAAACCAAAAAAAAAAAAAAAGGAATATTAGGCTTTTACAAATAGGCCTTTGTCTGGGATCAACTAATAGATTATAACCTACAGATGTTCTGCAGCAATTAAAGTAAAAGGAGCCTTCCAGGTTGAAGCAATTTGCACAGGTGTCCCAGCTTTTGTGGGTTACCTAAATCCCCTCTGTGTGTCAGAGTTGGAGCAGACTGTGTTACTACACCCTCTGAAGTACGACTTGGACACAATTATACTTTAGAAAGTTGTAAATTCCAGTGACGGCAATTAACAAATGAAACGAGACAGAGCATTACTACTCTTAGAAATGAAGGCCTTTCATTTAGAGAAACTACAAAATAAAAATCGAAGTGTTAGTGAGTCCAGTGGTGTCCTACACAGACAATCAGAAACTGGAAGAAACTCTGATAGGAGGAGATGTGGCAGAGCCAAAGTCACCAGCCAATCAGAAGATGAGTTTCTGAGGGTCACCAGCTTGAGTGACCACAGGCGTCTCACAGCACCACAGCTTCACACACAGCTCTGTGCCATCGAGTTGGTGACATGAAGGTCCTCAGTGAGTGACATCAGCTGTCAAACATGGAGGAGGAGGTGTGGTGGTCTGGGGGTCTTCTGCTGGAGAAAGAGTTGGTGACCTGCACAGAGTGACTGGCATTCTGAATCAAAAGGGTCACCACAGTTCGGCTGTTATATCAGTAAAAGGTGCAGGCTACTCTGAGGAATCAAACATTTTAATATTTTATACACTTAATGATTCCTTGACTTATTTTTTAGTTGCCATTGTTTATTTGTTCTATGCCTTCATCATCATATCTTATCACATCATTGCTGTATCCAGGTAAGAACGGCGTCATTTAATCCTTAAGATCTTCATCTGTACCTGTAGGGCCTCGGGAACATTCATGGAGAATGTGGTCCATTGTTTGGGTGGTCCCTTGATTTTATGAAACATTAAAACATTAATTCGTGTGCATTTCCATAAAACTGAACAAACTGAGCTGTTCTAAAACCTTTGACCGGTAATGCAGCTGAACACTGATAATGTATGACAAGCAGAGTAGACACGAGGACAAGTGACACTGACAGCCAAAGGCCACCTCTTGTAGTGTCACCCACTCGTGTGATTACTAGCAGGCAGATGGTGTGGTGTGGTGTGGTGGTTAAGGCTTTGGACTTCAAACTCTTAGGCTGTGGTTTCAAATCCCACTACTGACACCAGCATGACCAGGAGCGAGACACTTCACCTGGAAAACAACTGAAAGAACAAAAGAAATGGAGCTAACTGTACCTCAAAAGTTGTAAATTGCCTCAGAGGGAGTGAGACAAATATATAAGTAAATGGAATGTAAGTGTAGTAAATAATGGCAAATATAATCAGAAACTCAAAAAAGAACCAAATACTAAAAATAATTTTAATGCACCTAATCCTAACTTCATTCAGTGAAAATTTAGCATAATCAATCTGCAACTGATAAAATAAATAAATCATCTAGGAGATATCTCTTATGAATTCAGAGTTCTTATTTATTTTAAAGGATATACTGTAAATGTTTCTGACACAAGATAAAGCTTCCCTTGTATTTTTTTTAATTGGAAAAACTATTGTCCCATTGAATATATTAGTGAGACGCCTGTGTCACAAGTTTAAATTGTCTAATATCTTTACAAGATTGTTGCCTCTGCTTCATCGCGGTACAAGAACAGGAACAGCTTAATGTAAGAGTCCTATTAAAAGAAGAATTTGGGGCAGATAAACATCTGCAGCCACAGGGGGGCGCCAGAGCGGGACCTGAAAACTGAACCTGCCTGAAGAACGCGAGTTATCAGAGTCGTACAGCGCAGCCATCGAGAGACAGCATTAAAGACGCCGTAAATCAAATATTTAACACTCAAAGCAGGAACACAAATGAATATTCATGCATTGCCAGTTTTTCTTGAAGGTGCTAAATCATATCACAGAGAACTAAGACAAGAGATTTATGGCAATCACGATGGCTCCTCCAAAAACTGAATCCCAAAGATGAGCCATTGGGTCACTTTAAAAGCTGTAGACTACCAGGTCTGAGGCTTCACCTGTACACCCTGAGAACACTGGGGGTCTAAGGGCCTGAAACAGGGACAAAGAAACTGAGAAATACTCTGAAAAGAAATACATTTCTATATAAGAAACTGCCTTGAGTCTGTCGTGAAAATTTGAGTGATGACAACTTTTAAAATACAAATACAGATACAAACTTTAAAAACATTAAAAATCTGATGGAGTCCGGCTTTACTTAGTTCATTTCTTGCACAACAGCGCCATCTTCAGGGCGATGGGGGACCGTGCAACACTCAATGCAGAGGCGCATTTGAAGTAAACTCATTCTTAAAACGAGAGAAAGAGAAATAAGATCATCTTGGATTTTTGAACGGACTCCATCTTGCGCATTAGGGAGATCTCACACCAGAGAATTAGAACATTTGATTCCAAACGGATCTCGCGAATCCGGATACATTGATCCGCAAACTTTAGAAGCCCTTAAGTGCTGAGCGTTGAACAGCCGATCGGCCACGGACTTCATGTCTGAGAAACAGAGGATGGCAGCCATCATACCAGCAGATCAAGAGGTGCAGGTGGCGGTGTGTGAAGATGATCGGCATATCTGAGGAAAGAGGAGCGAGCGACACAGCAGCTAAGATAAGGGAGATGAAATGGAGGAATAGCACAGAGAGAGTGAATGTGTCAGACAGTTCATCGGTGAAATCCGTGGAAACTCCGCCTAATAAAATACCGTATTGTGCAAAAAGAGGACATTACCTTACTTGAAAGGAAAATCAGATTTAAAATTTTTCTGAGAAAACAAAAGCAGCTGCTGTGCCTTCTTGATCAATGATGTATTTAGTCGTCCATTAGATACGTTCCCAAAAATGTAAAGTTGCAGACTCTTTCTTTTTTCTCCCCATTTATGCTAAGTGTTGCCAGATCATTCTTAAACCTCTGAAAATAAATTACGGTTTTTTTATTTTTTATTTTTTTTTTGTCTGGCACTAAGTAACAGTAACAGGTTATTAACCGAGCGCCATTCTCTCAAGTGCCGCCCTCCTCTCTGTTGGCTGACTGACCGCCGTCTGAGATCAGCCCGATTGATGTCATGTGGTCTGTGAGCGTAAAGGAGGATTAGTGAATTATTATATCATAAGAATTATGGATCACATAATTATAGCTTAATCTGGTCCAGAAACATAAGTTTAGCTGAATAAAAGTTTTTCAGGAATGAAATGAGCTCATCCCAGTTCCCCCTTGTATGGAGTTTGTCAAGTTTACTCCTGGTGCTCCAGTTTACTCCCACAGCCCAAACACATGCAGGTTAGGCGGAGGGGCCTGTGTGTGTGTGTGTGTGTGTGTGTGTGTGTCCACCTTTTGATGGACTAGAGTTTTATCCAGGGATTTTTCTTGCTTATGCTTGCTGGGATGGACTCCAGCTTCCCAGTGACCCTGCTAAGAATGAAGTGGGTTAGAGAAATGAATGAATGGATGGACGTAATGAATCCAATGTCTGTGGTACATAAGCCTGACTTCACATTAATTCTCATTTAAGAAACACATGCAGATTTCAGCAAAAATCCAACACTAAAGCTTGTAACATAGAATCTGAGACTGCAGGGAATAGCAATGGCGGAGGGTCAGGTGACTGTTGAGGTCTTTGGATGAAAAATCCCTCAGCATAAATAAGACACATAGACCTGTCACAAAAAGTGACATAAAAGAGCAAGAAGTCTTGGTGCTGAGTACTCTATATTGGGATCATTTAACATGGCAGTGTGTAAAGATATGCAAGAGCGTATTCATAATTATAAATGAAAATACACGAGCAGAAAAAGGCAGAAGTAAAGAAAGGCAGAACTGGAGATGATGTAAATGTAGTCGGGCGCAGCATCAAAGAGAGAAGCAGCGCTGATAAAATCAGAGAGCTGCTAGAGGAGGACAGGGAGGAGGCGGGGGGGGCGGCAGATGCTGCATTAGAATGTCCATTAATGACAGTGAAAGTGAACATTACAGGACGAGTGAAGCTGGCGAGTGAGAGGAGGAGCAGGAAACACAGACAGGGATGGCAGAGAGCAGACACAGAACTGCTGATAAAGACTAGCAGTGAGGAAACAATATGGGGAGAAAAACAGAAAAGGACCCCCAAATGGAGGAGAAAGGCAGAGTTTAAAAAGGACAGATACTGGCAAGGGAACGGCGATTGTCAAAAAGCAGAGGTAGACAAAGAGACAGAGGAGGATTCAGATTATGAGGAGATGATAGGGGGAAGCACACAGAGGGCAGCAGATTATAAAGACATGAGCGACATGTTGGACCGCTATGAGAAAACTGGAGGGATACTAAGAGAATGTGAGGAGGGCTAACAGAGCGGCATATTGGAGGAAAGATGTAAGATTATAGGAACTCCTTGTGAATTTCCATGTGAGGAAAAGAAACAACAATAAGATTAGAAGGGACCAAGAAAAAAGAAGGGAGGACACTAACACCTGTCATAAAAAGAAAATGCAAAGAAATAAATCAATGAACAGTAGAAAGCCTAAAAGATGGAGTGAACTTGAAATAAGTAATGAGGAGGAAATGTTAGTAGTAAAAGACTGAGATGATTGGAAGGAAGAAGATGAGAGTATAGTAAGGGATGAAATGGGAGAGAATGAAAACAGTGAGCAGCAGGATGGTCTGATTAGAAATATGATAAGATGGAAGGAAAGGGAAAGAGGACCACAATGTCAAAAGCTGCAGCTAACACACCCATTTGTAGAGGAGTTTAAAAGGGAATTAAGAAATAAACAGCCGCCACGCTGGGGGTCCCCAGGAGGAGTGACTTGTGCTGTGGAATTAGGGAAAGAAATAAAGAGAAGTGCAGAATGGAGAGGGTTACTTGGCATGGACCTTCCCACAGGTGAACTGCAGAGCGCAGCGGGGAGTGCTGGGAATTTGAGTAGAGGTAATTTAAACTAAAATGGTGTAGAAATCCCAAGAGTGGATAAATTTCAATTACCAGTATTAATTAAAGGAGATGGAGCTCAGTACACGCCATGAGGAATGCAGGACCTGGAGGGCCAGGTGTCTGACCTTCCTACATACACGGTGGTTGATGGTTTAAGGCCTTAGAGGAAAAGACGATGGGTAAGCTTTTGGCCATAGGAGATATGAAAGCACTGTTGGTGAAGATAGGGGACACCAGCCAAATGGAACACCTACTGGGAAAATCAAATCTGGCTACAGTTATAGGAACAGTAATGTATGATGCGGACTCTTTTGATACTTATTCCAATGTATGCTCCATATGGGGGAGCTGACACAGAAAATCAAAAGAAAACACAGGCTCCGCTGGTCCGTGCCCCAGAAATGAATGCAGCAGAAGAACACTCAGTAATGGCGCCTGTGGTATCTCCCTCACCAATCCCTCATCCTGTAGCTGCCTGAACGATCCCAATGGCACCAACCCCTGTTAATATATATGTCCAGCAGTCTGGTTAGGGTTAGGGACAGCAAAAGTACAAAGAGGGTGGAAATTCTAAGCCACTGCAAGGACCACCTGGTGTCTGTTGGGGATGTGGCCTTCTGGGACATAACAGGAGAAACTGCAGGTAAACCCATGGGCACAGGGTAATCAGTCAGCCCAGTATAATCAAAATCGCCAGTCTAATTCCCAGCAGAATTTCAGTCAGCTAAACTGGAGTCCGCAGCAGGCTGCTTAAGGGCCCACCAATGCTTGGCTGAGATTTAATCAGGACTTTTAGGGGGGCCATAGAATCCTACTTGGGAAGGTCAATATCTGATGTTAACTGGGGGTGCAGACACAGAGCCAGTAACAACTATTGAAGTTAAAGGAAATGGCATTCCTGTAATGGTAGATACTGGAGCCACTTCTACATGTGTCAACAAGAGAGATGCGATGCACCTTCTAACGTCTGGCCAACATGTTAAGATGGTAGGATTCTCAGGACAAACACAATTAATTCCTCTGATGGCTCCAGTGCGTCTGCACATACACGATAAAATAACTAGAATTGCCATACTGGTGTCTGACTGTTCACCTGTAAATGTACTGGGAAGAGACACGCTGTGCAAGTTAAATATGACTATCTGGTGTACCCCAGACGGGGTATGCATTGTTCCAAATGGTGGTCAGACACAAATGAGATTGTGAACCATTGTGACAACAGTTTACTTGGCAGAGGACAAGCCACCTTACTCCATCAGTCAGGCTGGAGCTGATCTCTGGTAAGAATGGGGACCATTTATTGAAATGAAATTACCAGGGCCAGGAAACCTAAACTGGAGCCTCACTGCATGATGATTTATTATAATGGAGGCGATGGCCAGTTGGAGTGGAGATGGCTTTCTGAAACTGCTCCTCAGAATGTCCTTCTTGTCACACACTATGTGATAATTGGGAAACAGGGAGCTGCTAAACAGATAAATCAGAACAAATTCACTAAGAAATGGTTCAGAAACCCTTCTGCTGTGCCACACGTGACTCTGCTAGTAGCTGAGGGATTTGAGAACAAAGACTTAGGGCCTGTGATGAAGAGCGCAGAGCGAGCATGATGGAGCCTGACAGATAACATAATGATTAATTGATCTGAGGATGAAAAATACATAAGAATTTAGTACGCAGCTAGCATGGAAGGTGTGCCCAAAGTAGTGGAACTGCCAGCATCTCGACAGTTAGAAATGCATGAAACAAAACAAGAACTGCTAAGGCTTGACATGGAGGAGCAGTCCTGACCGAGCTGTGGTCTGCACATGACACGGATGTGGGCCTAGTAGTTGAGCCAGGCCAGTGGAAGTGATGGTGAAGCCTGGGTGCAAGCCCCTCTTAAAGCTGAGGCAGATGAAGGCATAGAGAGCACGATAACAGGGCTTTACAGGCAGGAGTGTTTAAAGAGACACAAAGCGTTTGTAACACGAGACTGCTCCATGTCTGGAAAGGTGATAAATCAAAGTGGAGGTCAGTAGATGACCTAAGAGCGGTGAACGAGGGAATACAGGACTGGCCAGCAGAGATCCCTAACCCCCACACGTCACTCACAGACATTCCTGAGAGTACAAAACACTCTTCACTCACTGATTTACGCTCAGCGTTTTTCATCATTCCACTGGCTGAGGCCTGCCAGCCGCTGTTTGCTTTTACGTATAAAAAGAAGTAACAGACTTTTATGAGGATGACACAGGGGTTCAAACACTCCTCACATGTTTTTAATCAGGTTCTTAAAACTGACCTGGAGGACTTGATTCTGTATGGTGCATTGATTCAGTATGCGGATGATTTGTTGCTTTGCTTGGCATCATTGGAACAAAGCCATGCAGATTCAATAAAAGTGCTTGAGAAACTCACACAAGGGGGACATAAAGTCTCAAAGGCTAAACTGCAGTACTGTGAACCTGAGGCTGAGTATTTAGGAAGGATTATCACACAAGGCAGTAAAGCAATAGCTCCACCGCAACTGGGAGGGATTAGCAAGGCACCTAAACCAACGACCGTGGGACAGATGGTGACGTTCTTGGGGATGACTGGTTTTAGCTCAGACTGGAGTCCAGAGTATGCTTTGAAAACAGAGAGACATCATGAGAACTGCAGGGTTACACAATCTGAGAAATCACTTGGAATGGACGATTGATGCTAACGTGGCGTTTGACTCTGTTAAGCAGGAGATGCAGTCAGTGCCAGCATTGGCCTCACCTAACTAGGACAGGCCTCTTCTGGTGTACCTGGGCAATGCCCACTCAGGCTGTGCCACTGCTGTGTTGATGTAAGAGACATGTAAGGGCAGAAAGTGACAGCCAGTGGCATATTACAGATCTAAGCTGGTCAGTGTGGCACAAGGATACCCACCTTACTTTTAGGGTTTAGCAGAGGTCCAATATGCCAGTGATAAAGCCTCCACTATAACACTGGTTATCATTTACGCCCATCACTAGATTGTTGAACTAATAAATCAGAGCAGATTAGTTTTGACTCCAGCTAGACTGATATCTGCTTTTCAGTTGCTGACGTATCCTGATGTGTCATCCAAAGGTGTGACACACTAAACATGGCAGAGTTTGTACCCGTGGAAGGTGAGCCTCATGAGCGTATAGCAGAGTCATTAGTTATCACCAGGCTACGTCTGGACTTGGAGTCTGTGCCTCTACAGAACGCTGATCACACGTGTTTTATAGATGGCTCATGATATAGGGATCAGGTAGGAAACCATGGAGGATTTGGAATTGTAGAAAGGACAAAGAGTGACAATTTAAAGTGTTTGTGTCACAAGGCTGTAAAGAGCCCTGCTCTGCCCAACTAGCTGAACTTAAAGCACAGACTGAAGCTTACAAGCTGGGGATGAATAAAATGGTGAAAGTCTTCACAGACTCAGCCTATGCCCATGGAGTACGTCACTCTTTAGGGGGCAGTTTGGAAACACAAAGGGTTCAAGAAAAGTGATGGATCACCTATACAGCATTGTGAGAAGATTGAAGAACTGATCAGGGCTATGATGGTGCCTGCTAAGTTGGCGGTGATCAAGTGTCAAGCACACCAGAAAGGCAATGAACTTGTGAGCGAAGGGAATAACATGGCAGATGAGGTAGACAGACGAGCTTCTGAAACACCAATTCCTATATTAGCTCCACTTGTGATTACTGAGCCTGGCGTCACTGAAAGAGACATAAGTGACATGCAGGAGAGAGCAGGACTGTATGAACAGGAATCAAAGAGGTGCAAAGAAGGACAAGCAAGGATTATGGTGCTCTAGTGATGGCCTAATTGTTGCTCCTTCCATGTTGTTAAATCTTCTAATAACGGAGGCACATGGTGTTGACCATTGAGCAGTGGGGGAAATTGTTAAGAGGATTAAAAATCAAGGATGTTGGTCTCCTCATTTGAAAGCTACTGTTGATAAATTTTCATCAGAATGCATTATTTGTGCCAAACACAGTGTGAGAAAGTAAATTACTACTCCATTAGGAAACATAGCAACACCAGAGGCCCATTTAGACACCTGCTAATGGACTGTGTGGATATGCTAAGAACGGTGTGAAAACGGAGATACCTGCTGTAATAAGAGACAAGTTTAGCAGATGGCTGGAGGTAACCAGATCAAGGAGCAGCAACAGTTGTGAAATGTTTAACTAGGGAGGTCAGACCAACGATTGGCATTCCATCAGTAATAAGCTCAGACAACGGCTCAGCATTTGTTCAGAAAGTAATGAAACAAGTCTAGCAGGCATTGGGTGTTAAACTGAGACTTGGCTGTGGGTACCATCAACAATCACAAGGAATGGTGGAGCAAATGGGGCATTGAAGGCAAAGATAAATAAGATTTGTGCTACAGTGAAGATTAACTGGTTAGATGCTCTGCTGCTTGCTTTAATGAGCTATCACATACAAACTATCAGAGTAACACATCTAACAGCACATGAAGTGATTACTGGCCGTCCGATGCCTAGGCCTGCTTACAGGGAGGCTTATAAGGGGCTATCATTAGAACAGCTGTAATTAGAAATTAAAAATTACATGAAGCACTTAACTGCTGTCCATTGAACTTTCTATTTGCAGAAGAAGAATTGAGAGCCATAGCCAGATGCAGAGCCCACAAGTGTGATCAAGTCTGGGGATTAAGTTTTCCTGAGAGTGTTCTGAAGGAAATGGAATGAGGCAAGACGAGAAGGTCCATATGAAGTTGTACGGGCAACTCCAACTGCTGTCCAGGTGAAGGGAAGCTCGACCTGGTATCATATGAACGAACTACCGTACTGCAGTCCCAGGGGCCGCTCATGTCATCCACCATGATTCTCCATCAGAAGATGTTGCTGACGACATTCCTGACAACAAATAACACAGATCAGCCCTCGAAGACTAATCAAGTCCAGGAGGAAGTGCTACAGAATCTGTTGTGGAGAAATCTTCAGAAAAAACTAGCAGAGTCTTCAGAAAGGCAGTCAGTTGATAGACTTTATTGCACAACATAGACAACAGTTGCAGAGCACATAAAGCCATCTCAGTTCATGAAGTGAGCCCTGAGTGTTCAGTGAGCCCAGAATATATTACAGTTCTTATCACAAAATGCCCCCCTCTCACAATAATTTCCTATCATCTACTTTACAGGGTTTCTCATGATGATGACCTCATTCAGCACCTTTTCTCATAACATTCACCTGGTGTGTCAAACCTCCTCATAACAATACCTTTGCTCACATAGACATCCCATAATAATCTCCTACCCAGCCTTTCTTCTCATTATAACCACTTTGGCTCGAAGGACAGATTTGCCATCCTGAGGTGAGCATCACCTGACTACACCTCCCTTCATTCTCACGGCCTAATCCTGAGCTGTTAAAGATCGATGGCCTTTCAGTTAATCAATTCTTAACAATTCAATGATTAACAATTAAGTTGGGATCACAAGGACCCAAATATGAAAACTGGACTGCTTAATAAATAATTCAACTAATGATTGCTTGTTGCACTGGTGTCCTGTAAGGCTGACATAATAGGTGACTGTGCCAGTGAATGGCAGCGCACAGCTTCACTGATGAAGACCAAGCTGCAGAGACCTTGACACGGAGCTTCATACTTGAAAGAAGGAAAAACACAAACCTTTAACAATTGATTCTTTAAGCTCACTCATATGTGCTACTATATCTTATTATTATTATCACTAAGCTTTATAAAGAAACATTGCCATATAAACTTAAATGCTACTATAAAACATATACGTGTGTGTTAATATAAAAGCCCATGAACACAGACAGCAGCGCTCTTAAGTCATGGCACGCCGCTGCCCGGTGGTCTGACTGAGGCCAAGCTACTGCTTACGTCACAGCACATGTTCATGAAAATGTCCCTAACTTTCAACAATCAACTCTTAATCCCCTATGTGCTCAAACTAACTGACATCATAATACATTGGATTTTAATTTTATTGTCTAATCTGTTGATGAGCTCTAATAAATCTACATGTCAGATAAGTGCGTATCTATTTTATGTGATATCTTGAGAGCCTGCCCTGTACTCACACAGACAAAGGTCCTGCACGCAGTTTGTTTCGTCTTCTATCAGTAAGAAGCTCAGCTCCTGCATTCTCAAAACAAAATCTGCCTGCTTATTCCTCGGAGATCATGATGACCTCAGCTCACAGCTCGACTCTCAGAAACTCAAAACAAGGCAAGTGAGAGGACAAGCAGGCAAGAGGCCTCTCTAACAAAACTAATGGTGTCCTTGTAAAGCTGCTCCAGGCCTCGGCTCTTCATAGCTAAGAGCACTAAAATGAAAAATAAAGCATATTGACCCTTAATCGAAATTCTCAATATGTCATCTGAGGGGTCACTCCAATGACAACCTATACCTGATGATGATGAGACAAGAGGAGCTCGTGTGATGGCGCTGTACCTGGCAGCAGCACTCATGACCCTGATGATACTGCCAGGAATGATGGTGACCCAGCAAGTCCAGGAGAAGGAGCATCGAGAGGACTTCCCACCATTAGCTTCTCAGATTTTCAATGGGACATTTGAGAGCAGCAACTGGCCAATGGACAATAAGACTGAAATGGCAGCTGGACTGGAAAGTGATAATGATTATGGGACTAGAATCAAGAGAAGTCGTGTAACTGAACAGGAAAATGAGAATGGCACTGAGAGTGTGCCCAGAAACATGACTGCTATAAATGGGCTATGTAGACAACGTTCTGGTATTTGGCAAACCACAAAGTAAAGACCACCCTCTCACACCAAGATAGCTCAGTCGGAGTTCAAGTGCTTTACTAGGAAAGGTCTGGTACTGGTGTGGAGATTTGGAGGAAACTGCACCAAAACGTGGAACTTGACGTGTGCCTCCTTAGTCATGAGAGTAGTAAATGTGCAGGACAGACCTTAGGCAGACAGATGGTGGTTATGTGGTTCATAATATGGATTACTAGATGTTCTCCAACATGACTGGCTAGGGAGGTACACAATGGTGATGGCCATCCAGGAGGTTACAGTTGGGTATCCCCAAGAGAGGCGAGTTACGAGAGCATATGAGCCTGAGCCGAATGTTCACTTAGATACAATAAGACAACCTAGAGACGTTCTAAATGAGTTTAAAGCAAGGGATGAAATTCAATCAGGACTTGAGTCTGTATTTGGGTGGATTACGTCTAATAGACACACAGTGTGGATTAATTATCAGTATTATAATCAGCAGAGATTTATCAGCTGTACTGACTCCGCCTTATCAGCATTAGGAGAGCAATTGGATGGTACCAGTCACATGACATGGCAGAATAGGCAGGTGTTAGACTGGCTGTGGGCAGAAGAAGGAGGAGTGCGCCATATGTCAGGAGAGGAGTGTTGCACTTTTATTCCTAATAACACAGCACCTGGTGGATCTTTTACACAAGTTATGGCCAAGCGTAAAGCTCTTAGGAAAGAAATTAAAGAAAATAAAGGAAGGGATTTCAAATTTTAGTATTAAAGCCATTTCAACCTGGGCACACGATGGCATTATTAACAAAAGCAGACATTATTCTCTTGATTATACTTGGATGTCTTGTATTTGTGTTTTGCTGCCCGTTGCCAGTTTTCAGATCACTTATTTCCAGATCTGCTGTCAAACAGATGAATATCCAAATTATTAAACCACAAGCATCTGTAGCTTCAAATGTTGATTTTCTCCTCGATGACATTTTGGGTAAGGAGATGGCAAACTAAAGGCTTCCTGGGTGAAGTGCTGGTAACCGCTCCCCAGGATGAGGACCCTCTATGGTGTGCAAAGTTCCTGGGTCATAGCAATATTTCACACAATTACACACTGGAGGACATCTGCACAAGACTGGGAAGGACACTGGATTCTGTAATCATCTGCTGCTGCTGCTGCTCTAAACTGTCTTATATTGATTTTTAGATTACCTGTAATCCATTGTGATATTGTTACATTGTGCGACTTCTACTTATATTTGTCCTACTGTATACTTGTACTACTGACACATCTTGTGCACCTCCTTTGATTTGGCCAGTAAGAGGTCTTTTACTCCTCTCTAGTCTATGAAAGGGGGAGATGTTTGGCCTCAGTGTCACCACGAGGGGTTAACGGTGAACCAGAGGTTGTGAAGACTGACAGTGGTCTCAGGTTTAAGGCCCAAAGAAGACTGAGAGCTGGTTCCCTCTTTTCACCTTCTGGTTATAAAAATTATTGGCCCTCAAAAGGAGGGAAAATCTAGAAAAGTATATTCTTAAAGTTGATGATTTGCATATATTCAAAGAGAATCATGAGCATATATGTAAATAAGCATTGTATCCTAGTCCACGTTAGTATAGTAAGGGTTAAATCACAACAAGGCCTGTGACTGTATATTTTTTATTTTTTCTTAGAAGGCTGGAAACTACCAATAATTCATAAGTCAAGGTCAGACATTTCTATGTGGTGAATGTGAGCTGAGGACTGGAAATAATGGTGGCAGGTACTGGACGGGTGTAAGGTGGGGAGAGGGTCTGTCAAGTGGGCATGATGGACAAAACAGAGTGCTACACTCATTAGGCTGGGAAATATTGGTGGAGCCAATCAGAGGCAGGACAAGACAGTGGAATGTGACCGTACATAATAGAGTTGTGTAGATTTGATTTAACTATTGATGTCAATAATAAAGGACACTTTGTTGATTAAGTTCTGTGTATTTGAAATGGTCTGCTTATCTGTTTTTAGCCAATTCATGCCATCTGCATTTTTTTCTTTAATTTTTATAACTGCATTGTACAGTTTTATTCCTTTTTTGAACATTACCAGCAAACATGTCTATCCTCATTACATATTTATATATATAATATATAGAAGTGGCCGTGCTTCAGTGTATTCCCTAATCAGTCTGTTTGTTAGAATGCACAAAGAAGATTAATTTTTCTTTCAGTTCAACTGACCCATTGTTACTGTTAATTGTAAATATTTCTTGACATGATTGTACAATTTATACTGAATTATTATTAATAAACTTTTGTTTTTGGCAGTGACAATACTGAGTGTTTAGTTTCATTTGTGCTGGCCCAGTCGTCTCGTGTATTAACACAACAAGAACTGATAGATTTGAGCAGAGCCTCCACTTTTATCATCATGGACTACAAATGGCACTTTGCTGGACTTTACTGGACTCGCCGGTAATCCCACAGGACAACACAGCTTGGAATCTGAGCGTCCTGATGGAGACTTTACTGTTCACTTACAAACACAGTCTACAACAATAAGGCTCTTACTTCTCACATTTTCAATACAACTTGCATTGTCCATCCATCCTTCCATCTATTATCCAACCCGCTATATCCTAACTACAGGGTCACGGGGGTCTGCTGGAGCCAATCCCAGCTAACACAGGGCACAAGGCAGGAGACAAACCCCGGGCAGGACACCAGCCCACCGCAGAACTTGCATTGTCTTTAACTGAAAATGCAGCTTGTATATATAGGAGCAAAATTAATGGAAAAGGATCAAATACTCCTGATAAATGGAGAGTGAAAACCTATGAAGCTCAGTATTCTAAAAGTATAACTCACAGCTAGAACCTCGTTATTCTAAGGTCTTGACATTAAGGGGGTGTCAGTGTTTATGTCATATATATATATATATATATATATATATATCCTGCTGGCTCTCTCTGCTGCTATGGACTGATATGGTGATGTGTGGGGAATGAAAGAATGGAAATGAAAATGATCAACCGACAGAGGGGGGGCTGAACTCAAAGACACCCAAAAAATCAATGGGAACAAATGATGCAGCAGGCAGGTGAGTCCATTTTGCCAGAATTTCATTGCAGCAACTCCAATTGTACTCAATAGTTTATACAGCCCCACGTGCTTGTATGCATGTCTGATAAAGTTGGGGGGTGGGGGTGGGGGTGTTTGGGGGCCATGCTCTAATGAGACAATGGATGGTGTTCTGCGGGATCTCCTCCCAGATCTGGACCAGGGCATCACTGAGCTCCTGGACAGTCTGAGTTGCAACCTGGTGGTGTCAGATGGACTGAAACATAATGTCCCACCCAGAGGTGTTCTATTGGATTGAGTTCAGGTGAGTGAACATGGGGTCGGGGGGTTAGTCAATGGTAAGAATTCCTTCATCATCTCGCCACATGAGGCCAGGCATTGTCGTGCACCAGGAGGAACCAGCATAGGGTCTGACAATGGGTCCAAGGATTTCATCCCAATATCTAATGTCAGTCAAGGTGTCGTTGTCTAGCCTGTAGAGGTCTGTATGTCCCTCCATGGATGTGCCTCCCAAGACCATCACTGACCCACCACCAAACCGGCCATGCTGAATGATGTTACAGGCAGCATAACTTTCTCCATGGCTTCTCCAGACCCTTTCACGTCTGCCACATGTGCTCAGGGTGAACCTGCTCTCATCTGTGGACATTTCTCACTTAGTGGTGTACTCACTTTTGTTGTCAGCGGTTTAGACATTAATGGCTGTGTGTTGAGTTATTTTGAGGGGATAGCAAATTTATGCTGTTATACAAGCTGTACACGGACGACTTTACATTTATCAACGTGTCATATCTTCAGTGTTGTCCCATGAAAAGATAGAATAAAATATTTACAAAAATGTGAGGGGTGTACTCACTTTGGTGAGATACTATATATATATATATATATATATATCCTATAGAAAAGTACATTGATATAAACCAGTTTTTCAGTATAAACCTACGACAAACAAGAAAATAAAATGTCTTACCAGTAATATCGTTGCCAAAATAAATTCCCAGCTGACTCAATGATTTAATGGCTCAGACTTGCCAGCCTCAGTGCAGTGTGTGCTAACATGACCAGTAAAGTGGAGTCGTCTACAGCTGTACAGGTTGTTATGTCAGGCCGTCTGGTCAGTTCTACTGGAGTAGACACACTCGGTGGGCTCTTAATATGTCGTCTGCTTGTGTAGTCATATAGGATGATGTCCAGCTGAACTATCTGCCATCTCTAACTTGTCACCAGTCGTGATGCTGATGCCCATCAGTGCCTGCTGTATAGTTGGACTCCTGACCTCCTCCAGTCTCAGAGACCCTAAAGACAGGCTGATGTGTTCAGCACACCACTAGGACCTGATGGAGTCAAATGGAGGCTCAATGAGATATGAACTACAAACAATCATCTGTCAAGTTTCACTCTCTAAATGTAACTGTTACATAAGTAATATGTATTGATCCAGGGCTTTAATGACCTCTTGGGCACGGCCATCAGAGGTGTGTCTGTCTGCGGAGAGATTGTTGACCACGTCGAGAGGTTTAATTTCCTCAGCAGTGACATTCATGTCTCTGGTGACTCGTCCTATGAAGTCAGTAGACAGATTGGGAGAGTATGGGGGGTCATGAAGTCGCTGGAAAGGGGTGTGTGGCGCTCAAGGTATCTATACAAAAGGACGAAGGTCCAAGTCTTTAGAGTCCTGGTGGTTCCTGTCTTGCTATATGGTTGCGAGACATGGACGCTATCCAGTGACCTGAGACGAAGACTGGACTCCTTTGGTACTGTGTCTCTCCAGAAAATCCTTGGGTACCATTGGTTTGACTTTGTGTTGGTTGTGGCGTCCCAAATGAAGCGCATGACCTGCATTGTGAGGAAGCGTCAGTTACAGCACTACGGCCATGTGGCGCGTTTCCCCAGGGTGATCCAGCTCGTAAGATCCTCATTGCTGGAGACCCGAGTGGCTGG
Organism: Erpetoichthys calabaricus; assembly: GCF_900747795.2. Lineage (NCBI taxonomy): Eukaryota > Metazoa > Chordata > Cladistia > Polypteriformes > Polypteridae > Erpetoichthys > Erpetoichthys calabaricus. Next base: position 44,195 of record NW_026261593.1, on the reverse strand, counting down.
ACCAGGCCAAGGGGTAAACCACGTAAATCCTGGCTGCGGCAGATAGAGGGTCATTTCCAGAGGGTGGGACTGGACTGCGTGTTTGCCAACTGGGATCCCAAGTTGTTTCGTCGTGTAGTGGATGCGGTAACACTCTGTACCAGTGCATGCTCCCCAACTTGACTTGAATATGTATTATAATAAACCATCCCCTCAAAACAAAAAAAAAAAAAAGTAAGACAGAGTGTGTGTGTAAATAAATAAATAAATAAACAAACATGAATATATCCTCTGTCTTGCTTTTTTGTTTTCTTATCTCAGGTGTGTGATTTAAGTGCTGTGTGTATGTCAAACATGTAACTTACACTTGCAGTGTCATCAAAACTGGAATTAAATTCCTTGTATGTGTGCATATTTGGCCAATAAATGTGATTCAGGTAAGTGTTTGCCACATTTATTACAGACAAACTGCTTCTCCCTGTTTGAATTCTATTGTGAGTCAAAAGGTTAATTCTTTGTAAAAACTCTTTGCCACATTTACAGCAGTCATTTGGCTTCTCCCCTTTGTGAGTTTTAACGCGGGTACAGAAATGGCACTAATGCACGTTGTAAATGACATTCTGATATCCTCTGATGAAGGAAACTCCACTAATTCTGTAGTTAGACTTAAGCACAGCGTTTGACACCACTGACCATTCTATTTCACTGCCCAGGCTAGAAAATGACATTGGACTCGCAGGCAGTGTGCTCGCTTGGACTCCATCATTACACACAGAAGTGAGATATGGTGTCCCCAGGGCTCAGTACTCTGACTTTTACTGTTTTCACTTTTCATGTTTCCACTGGGATCTCTCATTAGGAAACATCATGTTAATTTTCACTCGTATGCTGATGACACCCAGTTGTACCTTTCATCAAAACCAAATGAAGGTTCTCTGATGTTGTCTTTAATTAGTTGTGTTAATGAATTAAATGAGTGGATTAGTGAATTAAACACAGATGTTAATTATTGGAGGGAATGACGTTGATCACAACAGTATCTTGTCATCATTTAACTCAGTTGGAATCACCATTAATTTTACTGAATCAGCCCACAATCTTGGTGTTATTGTTGACTCCAGTATGTCATTTAAAGCGCACATCTCAAACTTGTCCAAAACATGTTTCTTCCATCTTAAAAATGTTTGGAAATTATGGCATTTTCTAAATAAGGAGGATTCTGAGAAATTAATTCATGCATTTATCTCTAGTAGGATTGACTACTGCAATGCGGTGATCACTGGATGTTCAAACTGTTCTTTATTCAGCTTTCAGTTAATCCAAAATGCTGCTGCAAGAATTATTACAAGAACAAGAAAATATGAACACATAACTCCAGTTCTTAAATCTTTAAGCTGCCTCCCAGTTAAGTTAATGGTAGATTTCAAAATCCTCCTTTAAACATATAAAGCCTTAAATGGCCGAGGTTCGGCTTACTTGTCTGAACTTATCATGACTTACAAACCAGAACACACATTAAGATCTCAAGATGCCAGTCTGCTTATGATTCCAAGGATTAATAAGATAACAATGGGAGGTCGAGCTTTTAGTTACAGGGCCCCTAAACTGTGGACTGGTCTGCTTGCTACTATAAGAGATGCCCCTTTGGTCTCAGCTTTTAAATCCCAGCTGAAGACTCACGACTTCAGTTTAGCACACCCTGACTAGAGCTGCTGATTAACTGTGCAGACTGCATCTCTGTTGTTGGAAATTAGCAATAAAACATAATATGATAGTTAGAATTTGTTACTAAGCCTCACCTATTCTGTTTCTCTTCTCACTTCTCAAATGTGGCACTTGATGCCACGGCCCACCTGCCATGTTGTTCTGCCTGCCTAAGTTAAAGTCATCTCTGATGGAGGATCACAGGAATCGTCAGGAAGAGGGGTCCTTTCATTGGATTGGCTGGCCCAGCGCTGTCTCAGCTGTGGAATGGCCAATAGGGGGAGGCAGCTTGATGGCCGAGGGCTCCAGGACTCTGAACAAATCCAAATCGTATTACAGTATGTGATATCATCTACTGTGAATTCTGCTCTGTATTTGTAATATGTCTATCACACTATTATATTGTATTGAGGATTACTTGTGCTCTGTTCTGTGTATTGTATTGTATTGACCCCATTCTCTTTGACACCCACTGCACGCCCAACCTACCAGGAAAGGGGTCTCTCTTTGAACTGCCTTTCCTAAGGTTTCTTCCATTTTTATCCCTACAAAATGATTTTTCCTTGTCTTCTTAGAGAGTCAAGGCTGGGGGGCTGTCAAAAGGCAGGGCCTATTAAAGCCCATTGCAGCACTTCTTGTGTGATTTTGGCCTATACAAAAATAAATTGTGAAGAGTGCTATTGTCTGTGGTGGGCTGGCACCCTACCCGGGGTTTGTTCCTGCCTTGTGCCCTATGCTGGCTGGGATTGGCTCCAGCAGACCCCCCTGACCCTATGATAGGATACAGCAGATTGGAAAATGACTGACTGTGTGCTATTGTGACAGAATTGCTTTCCACATTTAGGACAGCAAAACGGCTTCTCCTGTGTGAATTCTTTTGTGATCCTGTGTATTACTTGTGTTTCTGAATGGACGAGTAGTAACTTTCTCTGACTAATAAGGAGAAAAGAAAATCTTAGTTATTGGCAAACATGGACATTGTGAGGGCGTTAGATATAAACTTGGTGCATTAGGCTTAAAAGTGAAGTTGGAGGTAAAGAATTTAGAATTAATCACTGACTCTGACCTCAATTTTAAATCACATATTAATCAGATTACCAGGACTGCTTTTTCTACTTCAGGAATACAGCTAACGTTAGACCTCTTATAACTTTATAAGACATTAACCCTTTAACCGCCAACTCCCTAAATATTCCCCACGCCAGGCGAAATCTGAACAATTTTCGTTTTTTTTACTTTTTTACATTTTTTTTACTTTTTTACATTTATTCAAGCAGTATTGACCACTAAATGTTGTGCAAGTTCTAGAAATGGGCAAACACATAATAAAACACAAAATGTACCTTTTCTCAGGCTTCTGGATTTATTGTCTACCACAAAACGGAACAGTCAAAAGTAATTCAAAAGTCAAAAGTAGTTCAGTCAATCATAGTTTCATTCCCAGTATTTGAGTTTGCTGTGCCACAGGCCAAAGCAGGGAACTGCACAAAGTCCTGGATTGCTGGGACACTTTGAGCAGAAGGTCTTGACGTCTCTACGCTGACCCTTCTTTGAACAGACACGACAGCGTTTTTCTGAAAGTCCAAAGTCCTTACATTCATCTGGCAACACTGCTGAAATACTACTCATAGGATCCTCTTTGCCAGTGTATACACGAAATCTATAAATGTAACCTGAATTCTCAGCTAAGCAAAACATCTTGATACCAAACCGTGCCCTTTTCAATGGTAGATACTGTCGAAACTGTAAGCGGCCCTTCCACAACAATAAACTTTCATCAACTGCAACTGACGGTCCTGGCATGTAGGGCAACTGAAATGCTTCAAATAAATGATCAATCAAAGGACGTAGCTTGAACAAGTGGTTGCGGTTTGGATCTTTCTTATCTGGCTCGTTTCTGTTGTCATTCAAATGAAAGAATTTCAGCAGCAAAGAGAATCGGTTACGTGTCATGACAGCTGCAAAAATAGGTGTTGCATACATAGGATCTGTAGACCAGTACATCTCAATATCTGGTTTTCTGATTATTCCCATCAACATCAAAATCCCAATGAATTTTTTCATTTCGTTTTCATCAGTGTCAAACCAAGCACGAACACGGGAATGTGGAGGTAAATTGGGATTTTTCTCAATAAACTGTGCTGCATACAGATTTGTCTGATGAACAAAATGTCTGATCAAATCAGGTGACACAAACAGCTCATAAAACTGCTCAGCAGTGTAATTGTTTACATCAACAATAAAGCCACACGTTCCCTCAAATGGATGCAGAAAAGGTAGTTCACCACGGGCAGCAGCCCAGCTGAGATGCTGGGGATACACCCACTCATCGCCGTCATCCGATGCGTCTTCATTCACAGTATCATGCAGCGCACGTTGCTGCTCATCATTGTCGCTAAAATCTTCTTCAGAACTGCTACAATCATGATCAGAACTGTCCAAAATCGCCTGCAAAGCCTCACTAGAAAGTCAGTTTACGTTTCGCCATATTCACAGCTTTCACTTTCGAATCACATCACGTGATCGGCCAAAACAAGCGCAGAGTTGTCGAAATACAATGTAGTAATAATACCCACGCCAAACTGTCAGTTATACTACGCGCCAGGCATTCACATAACCACAGGCAAATGTGCCGGATAATTCCGGCAGTATGGCGTTAGCAATAAAACAACGGTGCCGGATATATCCGGCAGAGGGCGGTTAAGGGGTTAAAAAATTAGTTCACACTTTTCTTTTCAGTCAAACAGATTACCATAATGTATTCTTTACAGGACTACCTAAGAAAGCCATCAATCAGTTACAGTTAGTGCAGAATGCAGCAGCAAGAATCTTAACCAGAAAAAGAAAGTCTGAGCACATCTCATCAGTTTTAGTGTCGTTACATTGGATACTCGTGTCATTTAGAATTGACTTTAAAATACTACAACAGATAGTCTCCTACTTATGAACTAGTGAGATGTGAACTTTCATCTATATGAACAAAGTGGTCCTCAAGTCAAAAAATTAGCACTTAAGGATAATTTGCATGTCTGCCAAATGGTGGCATCAGGGTTGGGAAGATCTTTATGATAACAAAAATAACTATTTCATGTACAATACTTGTAATTTGCTCAAAGCACATTAAAAACTACCAAAACACATTGTTTATATCTCCAAATCAAGAGGTGTCTGAAACTAAAACATTTATCAACAGATGCCAATACGTGCTGGATTTATGAACAAAATGGACTTACAAACAGACTGCTGGAATGGAACCTGTTTGTAAATAGATCGACTGACTGTAATGGTTTACACAGCCTTAAATAATCTCACCCAGTCCTACATTTTGGAATGTCTGTCCCCTTACACTCCCAGTCATAACCTCAGATCTTCAAATGAAGGTCTACTTAGAATTTGAAGATCCAATCTGAAAAGAACTGGTGAGGTGGCCTTTTGCTCTTACACACCTAAAATTTAAAATACTTTACCAATAGAAATTCACCAGGCTAATACTGCACAACATTAAAAATAATGATATAAAAACACATTATTTAAAATGGCTTTTCATAGCTACATTTTAGTTGTATCCCAATTTGTCTAAATGGACACTGGATTATCATTTTCCTCTGTGATGTGCAGTTCCATACTAATCTGTACTATTCTCTGCTGTCTTCTCCATTTCTTCTGTGGTGATGATGAGCTCCACCACCTCCTGATCAACATACCACACTGCCTCATGTTTATGGATTGAATGGTGGGTGTCCCAGGTGTCCACAGGGCCATCATCATCATCAAAATCTTCATATGAAGCATGTAAACCATGAGGACTGATTTAGGTACAATGTTATCTAGAATTCCCAGTGGCAGCCAGGCAGTGTTTTGGCCTTGGATCCTCTGCAGATTTTTTTCTCTTCCACCTAAAAGGAGGATTTTTTTTTGTCCACTTGGCCATTCAACATTACCTTTTTCTTTGTAACATGCTGTTTAATATTATTGCCTAATTTTGTTTATGTTTATATTAACTTCCTTCTTATATAATCTTGTAAAGCAGTTTGAGGTACATTGTTTATATAAAAATGTACAATATAAATAAATGTAGATGTTGTATCCAAAAGGTTGTTTCTCCATGAACTGTTTGCCACATTCAGAACACCCACATGGCTTCTCTCCTTCGTGAATTTTAATGTTCAACAGAAGAGTATTTCTGTGCCAGATTTGTTTGCCACATTCAGAACAGCAATTCAGCTTCTCTCAGGTTTAATTCTTCCAAATTTTCTTGGTGTGCTTACCATCAAAACAGGAGTGAACTTCACTCTTTAGTCAGGACAGTCTCATTGTACTGCTTAACTTCTCACTCACTTAACACTAGAATTACCAGAGCCTATGAAAAAAGTCGTAGATCTGTCCCACCTTAAATCACTTCGCACCTCTCTGTCAGTGTCCTTTGTCCTGTAAAAGTGTAGATAAGCAGCAAACAGCAAGCAGCCTCCTATCACATCCCCCCACCCCGCACAGTTTTCTCAGCTCAAGTCTGTTTACCTGCGTGTCAGTTGCTTAGAGTTGTATAGAGTGAGAAGTCAAACAAAATCACACCTTTTATAAATACTAAATCGTTATTTGGAACACTTGCATTTCATGTGTGTTCCGTGTCTACAACAATCTATGTACAGTAAACACATCATTAAAACAGAAACGTTTTTCATGTTTTAGTAATAATTGACAAAATGCAAACATGCAGTGTGTAATGTGTGAAGCCTGAATTCCAAATATCAAAGAAACACTTTCACAAAAGGTACAAATATAACAGAACAAGTGCGCTTCTATTCAAGAATATAACTGGAGAAAAAGAACCCGCGTTAGGGTGTGACATTGACACGTATTTACTATGACCGCTCCCGTGGTGCAACGGTATCTACTGTTGACCGGTAATCAGAACTTCACGGGTTCAAGTCCGTTTTGAGAACTGAGTTGCTCTTATTCTTACTATTTTAGAATAAAAACATACATTTGATTTCAGTCTGTAACAGCCGGTGTAAATGTATGATACTTGTAAAGGTTAGGTTTGTTTTTTTTTTTGTTTTTTTTCTCCAGTTTTATTCTCTTCGCCGCGTTCACGATCCCAGGAACCCCAGGCTCTTACATACAAAGGACAATGTATGTAAGGACGGTGCACGTGCCCAAAACATTAACAGTTATATGTTACTTACATAAAAGCCAGATTGAATGTTATTTACCTATTTACCTTTGTTTATTTATTTACAAGTGCACTTTCATTCAGGAATTTAACCGAAGAAAAAAGAAAGCAGGTTACGGTAGGCGGCTGATACGACAGCTTGCGTGGTGCAATGCTAAGAACTTCTGACTTCCAATCAAGAGGTCGCGGTTTCGATATCAGCTGCTTCCCAAACTTACCATTTTCAGTAGTGAGCTGCTCTTATTGTTAATATCATACAATAAAAGCATACATTTGATTTGCGTCTGTAAATTTATAGTTAAAGTTAGCGTTTTTTTTTTCAGTTTTATTCTCTCACTCATGTTCGAGCTCCCACACCCCCCAGATCTGACGCCGTTTTCAGATAAAAACATAGTATAACAAACAAACCTATTTTGTTATACCCCCTCTTTATTTGAAAACTGGGTCAGATCTTGTGTGCGAATGAGACTGGGACTGGGAAAACTGTGGACGTGGATGTGAGTGGTGTGCGTGACTGAGAATGACTGTGGATGTCAATTTGTTTTTTGTTTAGTTTTATTCTTGAGTGCTCCTGCTCACGCTGAATTAGTATGCACCTTCTGATCCATGATGTCACTGACAAAATAAAGAGAGAATTAGGTATATATGATACTTGGAAAAATTCATTTTATGACCTGTATTGTACATTTCGGAAAACGTTTTTGCACTAATGCAAGATTATATTCATTTGCATACCTTCATGCGGTTGTAGTTAGTGACCGCGGTTGATTTTTTGTTCTGATCTTGGCCAGTGTCCACATGTTGCTGCAAGAGAGGTAAGTTCCCTGCTATATACAATCATCAGATTCAAATATTAACAGTTCCCACACACACCCAAGGACCGTCTTTACGACATGTGTATAAGGTGTGAAGTCTGAAGTCCAAATATCAAATAAATACTTTCACAAAAAGTACAAGTATAACAAAACAAGTGCGTTTTTATTCAAGAATATAACCGAAGAAAAAAGAAAGCAGGTTACAGTAGGCAGTTGTTATGACAGCTTGCGTGGTGCAATGCTAAGAACTGCTGACTCCCAATCAAGAGCTTCTGGGTTTGATGCTGGCAGCATCTCAAGTTTACCGTTTTGAGTAGAGAGCTGCTATTATTGTTAATATTATACAATAAAAACATACATTTGATTTGTGTCTGTAACAACCGCTGTAAATTTATAGTGCTTGTCAAAGTTAGCGTTTTTTTATTCAGTTTTATTCTCTCTGTTGCATTCACACTCGCCCCGATCTGACACTGCTGTTTTCAAATTAAGACACGCTATAACAGAGGTGAAATCGAATCGGAGAAAGAGAACAGAAGACCTCCCCGCAAGAAACATCCACTCACATATAAGAACAATGCAGCTTCACCAGGCGTAAAGGCGAAAAATGGCACTGTTTGGATACAGGACGAAGTCCGGCATCATCCTGCCAATCACCTGCCCTTCAAAGAAACAGCACGGCTTACAGAGCTCCTAATAAGGCTTCTTTTTGCAGGTCATAAGGAGTTATTGTAATTTGTCAAGATGGGCCTGAACATTTTTCTTTATCAGTCCTGTTCATCCTAGAACAACAGGCACTTCTTCTGTTTTTGTTTTTCGGTCCACATTTCACTTGTCATATCTCAGACTGCATTTCTTGGTATTTTGTTTCTTTCTTGCCTGTCCATTCTTCAGACTGAGTAATGACTAGGAGATAATACTTCTGTTATCCAGGATTTCTTACATCTGGTTTTCTGGCCTCTATTTTTCAGTCAGTATTGCTGTGCTACAACTGACCTGCACCTCCTCATTTTCCATTGTGCGGTCTGAGTTGTGGTCCCAGTGTCTTTCTGGTGAGGGTAAGTTGTACTTCTTACCAAGTTTTCAGTGAATGAGCCTGGCCACTTTGTGGTGCTGTGCAGTGTAAAATCCTTCAGTAATCAGTACCTCACACCCAGCAACAAGATGTGTGACTGTGTCTAGCTCTTTGTGGCAGAAGGGACAATTATGGGATATTTATTTATTTTTTTCTATTTTTGATCTGAACCACTTTGTGTCCAAGACACTGTTTTCTGCATCTATGATGAGGAGTACATCTTTTGGTATTAGTTCGCCCCTCATAAGCTATGCATGAGTAAGATCTGTTTCCACATCAGGCTGTTGGAGGTGGCCAGTGTATTTACCACTTTACTTGTAGCTTCCCCAATTACATCTCTTTTGTTTTCATTAAACTTTATGAATTCTTTCTTCTACTGCTTAGCATTGTACTGTGATCATCTGTGGGCAAGGTGGAGGAGTTTTTTGTCATTTTTTTTCTCTTGTGTGAATTCTTTGATGCCTCTTAAGATTGCTTCTCTTTGAAAACTTTTTGCCACATTCAAAACAGCAATATGGCTTCTGCCCTGTGTGAATTATTTTGTGGCGCTGAAAACTGCTTCCAACTGAAAACAGTTTACCACATTCAGAACAGCAATACGGCTTCTCCCCTGTGTGAATTCTTTGGTGGGTCTGAAGACTGCTTCTATGTGAAAACTTTTTGCCACATAAAGAACAGCAATATGGCTTCTGTCCTGTGTGAATTATTCTGTGGCGCTGAAAAGCGATTCTTTCTGAAAACTGTTTACCACATTCAGAGCAGTAATATGGCTTCTCCCCTGTGTGAATTCTTTGGTGGCTCTGAAGACTGTTTTTCCGTGAAAACTGTTTACCACATTCAGAACAGCAATACGGCTTCTCCCCTGTGTGAATTCTTTGGTGGGTCTGAAGACTGCTTCTATGTGAAAACTTTTTGCCACATAAAGAACAGCAATATGGCTTCTGTCCTGTGTGAATTATTCTGTGGCGCTGAAAAGCGATTCTTTCTGAAAACTGTTTACCACATTCAGAGCAGTAATATGGCTTCTCCCCTGTGTGAATTCTTTGGTGGCTCTGAAGACTGCTTTTATGTGAAAACTGTTTACCACATTCAGAGCAGCAATATGGCTTCTCTCCTGAGTGAATTCTTTGGTGGCTCTGAAGACTGCTTCTCTGTGAAAACGTTTTGCCACATTCAGAGCAGCAATACGGCTTCTCTCCTGAGTGAGTTTTAATGTGTATCTGAAATTGACTACTATAAGAGAATTGTTTTCCACAATCAGAACAGTCATACGGCTTCTTCCCTGTGTGAATTCTTTGGTGGGTCTGAAGAATGCTTTTCTGTGAAAACGTTTTGCCACATTCAGAACAGTCATATGGCTTCTCTCCTGTGTGGATTCTTTGATGCCTTTGAAGAGTACATCTTCTTGAAAACTGTTTGCCACATTCAGTACAGCAGTGAAGTTTGATTCCTGTATAAAGTTTAAAAGATAAAAAATTTTAGTTTTTAAATCACCGCTTTCATATACTGACATTATTTTACAACATTAAATAAATATTGGTTTGATTTATGAACAAACTTTGATAAGCATAAGCAATCATAAGACTTAAGTAGCAAGTGAATAGAGACTCAACTTGATCATTATTTTCATTTGTATTGAAACTACTCACCACATGAGCACAATTATAGGAGCTAAGAAGTTAAAATAGTAAAATCAATAGATCACATGACTATTGTTGATTTTTTTAACTACATTACAGAATGGCATCATCATTTTGTCATCATATTCTTAAAATATTATAACATTACATATTGTTAATTATTGCAGGTAGAAAGTAATAATCATGACCTATCATTACATTGTAGAGTGACATGTCTAATATGTGAAATAAACTTTTATTAAACAGAATGTTTCTTAATATTTGTAAACAATTAGTCCAAAGCCAAATTTGATTTTAAAAAGAGGCAGAGGATAGTAAAGCAAAAATATTTTAATATACAATGAGAACAGAGTAAAATTTAAAGGAATAAAACACGCAGGTCACTGAACAATCCCAGAGACCCACGTGACACCTGACCTGAAACAGCAAACTGGACACTTGTGGCCGAAATGCAAAATATACTTCTGTCTTCATACCACCTGCGTCAGGGGCTTTTTTTGTTGCAAATGGATTTAAAAATGCATTTACAGTGAACCCTCGTTTATCACGGTTAATCCGTTCCAGACTCTACCGTGATAAATGAATTTTCGCGAAGTAAGATTCTTTATTTATAAATCGAATATTTTCGCAGTTAAGAGTATAGAAAACCTGTTTACAACCTTCTAAATACGTTTTTTAACATTATTAGAGCCCTCTAGACATGAAATAACACCCGTTAGTCACCATTACACTCGTATTACCCACTATATTAGACAAAATAAGAGAAAATAAGACATATTAGAGGTTACAAATATCATATTATTATTATTGTACTGTACATTTAATTACACTCACACACAGTTCTTACACACAACCACTAACCTATGAAGGCACAAGCTCAGTAGGAGAGTCTTCAGGTTGTAAGCTGGAGCGCTGATCGCACCCTCAGAGGACACAGACGCCCCTGGGAAAACCCCTGAAACAGCTGACAGTCTACCTTCACATTGCTTCTTACCCTTCTTACTTGCGCTATAACGCACGATAAACCTCTCACGCGGTACTCCGCTTACTTAAAAGTATTGTGCAGCGCCTCTCAGCTTTGGAATTGGTTGTTTTGTTTCTCTCTCAGACATTCACTGCTCCTGGCGGAACTGTCATCTCTGACTTGTCATGGAGCACGTTTAAACTTTTGAAAAGAGACAAATGTTTGTTTGCAGTGCTTTGAATAAAGTTCTTTTTTTTTCTACAACCTCCTGTGTCTCTGTGCAAATCTTTGACCCAAGCGAGACAAGGTGGTGTAGTATCTTCAGCAGGTGCATCGTTGTCTTCTTCCGCTGAAGGAGTACTAGGAGTAGGCAGTGGGTGTCTGGGTGCGTGGCTGAAGAACATCTTGATAGGCAGTTGCTGGCGCTGTCTTTTCATATGCGTGAGGAGGCTTTTGTAGGGTATTGCCATCTTTGATCATATCCAATAGTTTCACCTTGTCCTGGATGGTAAGCATCTTCCTCTGGCGCTTAGTTTCATTGTCAGAAGGCTTAGAAAAAGCAGCACGTTTAGGAGCCATCGTGGGGTAGATAGAAGTTCTCAGAAAGTCAAAGAGTGATATAGCGAGGGATCACTGTAATGTATTTAATTTCTTCAGCTAAACAGGGGCCTCCAGAAAAAGCAGCATCATTTTGTGAGAGTTTTGGTAAATTAATAAAATTATAAAACACATCAATCACTCCAAAGACGGGAGTTCAGCAAAGGGGAAAGTTTAAAAAAAAAAAAATAAACCTTATTAATTTCCAAGCACTAGTTAGTAATATTATCTATATATCTGTACTATCACTATATTTTTGCTCGACTTAGGACATGGAGGCTAACAAATTTCATCTGTGCAGTTTAAGAGCTCACATCTCGCTCAGTTTAGCACCAGAGGGATAGCAACGAGTGCACATGAAATGAATTCTCAACTCTGCACAAGATAGTCATTTACCTTCTCTCTGATTAGCGTCATTTTGTGCTTGTGGACTCGATCAGAAAAACGTGTGAATTTAAAAGATCATTCAGACACTTCTCAAAATTGTCAATACTATTGAATGACGAGTGAGAATATTTGGAGACATTAGCAATGGTCAGGCCTTGAATATGCTCTTTAATAGCCAGTCAAACACAAGGTGGATCTTAAACAGAGTCTTTGTTTAGAGGTATAAATTCCTCAACTTTAGCAGAGGTTTGTTTAATGAAATCCAAATTAAAATGGTGACAAGGGGAGAAAAAGCTGAAACGTAATGCAGTGGTGGTCAGACAATGAGGACAAGAATACAAATACATCAATCGAGTTTAGATCCATAATAAATCTGGCAAACATCTGTGAAGAGGGAGGAAAATGCTGATTAAACAGGGAAGGTGATTCATCGAGCAGGGAGTTAATAAATGCATTTGCACCCATACCGATGATTATTTGAAATTCACACAAAGAAAGGAAAGGATGAATATAATGTGTTATTCTATGGATGTGGGACATAGACAGCAACACAGGTGAGTTTTCTTCAACCAATCTCCATCAATACAAAATAAAACCTGCCTCTGAAACACCTCCAGAATCAAGAACCTTCAGAGGTACAGCATAGTGAACTCGGCCCAAAACTCCATGTTATTTTACTAGTGGCCAAGAAGGACACTGCCACACACTAACACGTGGAGACAGCTCGATGAATGTCTTTAACCAAAGGAAACAAATCTTGAAAACAGGCTGCATCAGCCAAGCTCAAAGATAATAAATCGGCAACACTTGAGTGCTTACAAGTAGAAGAGAAGACACCAAGATTAGACAGGAGAGAGGAAAACAAAGAACAGCAATAAAGGAGAACTGTAACTGAAAAAGTGAAATACGTTACAAGGTGCCAAATGAGTTAACCCAGTAGCCCAACCAGCAATCATGTACAACGTAGACAGTAGTTCCAGAATCCCACCCCTAAACCGTATATGAAAAAGATCTAAACCGCGGTCACTTAATTATTTTAGGGTGGATGTCGACAAGAGGGGTTGACGGCGAATGTCGACAAAAGTCGACATCCAGAGATAGAAGGTGACAATCAGCTGTTAATGGCGATAAAACTCACTGTCACGTCACAGGCATTCCCTCTGTGCTTGGAGGAATGCTAGACTCGTTGACTCGGCAACTAAACCTTGCGTGTGCGTGAGTTGTGAAATGTAAACAAAGGCAAGATGGCATCGACATGTCACAAGGGAGCGAAGCGAGTGCAGAAAAGAAAACACTCGGCAGACAATGTTTTGCGCATTATCGCTGAGTCGGACTCTGATTTTTCAGAATCTGATTTTATTGACAGTGATCAGGAGATCGAACAAGAGAGTGAGAAGCCGGCATCAGATGATTGGACACCAGCTGATGCCGCACCAGCTGATGGGCTGCCAGCTGAGCGCATTCGTGCAGCCGATGCACCTACGGCAAGGTTCGTGTGGGAGGAATACCCAGACATTAATCTGTGGGAGCTGAACTGGCTACCGGACTTCACAAGACGGCATGGCTTGCTGTTGGACATGACAGATCACCAGCTGCTGAACTACTTCACGCTGCTCTCTCCTGATGCTGCTTTTCAGCTACTGTCAGAAGAGACAAACAGGTAGGCAGAGAATTTTTTTGAATTGCAGGCTGCGCTTGCATCGCATTCTCGTTTTTCAAAGTGGAAACCCACAACAAAAGACAAGATGAAGTGCGCTGTGGCATTACAAATAGAGATGGGACAGAACTGGTGATGTAACTTCAGGGAGCATTGGTCCAAACGTGTTTTGTCCCCTGGTGGCTTTGGACAGGTTATACGCAGAAGCAAATCCCATGGGGTGAGCCAGGCTATAATGCCATGCATAAAGTTCAGCCCCTGCTTGACATTGTGGAACCAACATAGAAACAATTTTATCAGCCTGGCTGTGATTTGTCTGTGTATGAATCTATGATAAAATAAAAGGGATGCTTTTTTTTCTGCAAATATATGCCAGACAAGCCCAGAAAGTATGGCATAAAGGATTTTGTACTGGCAGAAGCAAACACTGGTTTCTGCCTGAAAGTAATTACATATACAGGAAAGAATTTCTTTCAAAGAGAAAACTGTCCCTTGATAAGTCAGGTTGTGCAGGAGCTACTTCAGGGCTATGAACATTTGGGTCATGTTGTGTACATTTGGACAAATTTTATACATGCCCAGAATTGTTCATAGATCTACAGAGCAGGGGAATTGGAGCTTGTGGCACAGTGAGGGTGAACAGGAGACACAGGCCAGACAGGCTGAAGAGGAAAAGAGGTGACAATACGGTTTTCATGCGGGCAGAAAACTTGGTGGCAGTGGCATGGCACGATGGCAAATGGGTGACTTGTCTCTCTACAGTACACACTAACAATATATGTTAGAAAGTGCAGCAACAGACAATTGAAAAGGAGGCACCAAAGCAACACGTATTGTAAGGAGTGCAATGTGGCAATGACTGAAATTGGCTGCTTTGAGCGAGATCAGACTTGCTGTGTAAAATGTATGTGATATGTATGTGAAATCATAGAGTATGCAGGCTCATACAACATGCAAGACAGTAACATTTGTCAAAAGTCAATATTTTTGTTGATTTGATATGTTAAACAATTGCTTTGTGTTCTTTTTTTTTTAAAAATGTTAGTTTTTGGAAAAATATTCAGCCCTGGGAGAAAAAAAACAAAAAAAAAAATTAGCCCTAAAAGAGTTAAATAAAAACACAGGAAAAAATCAACAGGTTCTGATTATGAGTGGGCAAACATGGAGAGAGCTAATAAATGTAAACAATCTCATCCTCACCCCAACCTTCACAATACAAGAGTCAATGTGGTGAAAATATGAAAAAACACATCTTAAGATAAATATGACATGCAAGCAAATATTAAACAATTGTGGCTTGAGGGTATGTGTACCATGAAAGGCTCGTGTCCTGACCCCTCACAACCCGCAATGACTCTCTAATCACATGTGTATGTACACACACGAAATACACACATGAAAAAAAAAAAAAGGAAGTAGTCATTATGAATCAATATTCAGGAAAATGTCTAGGCAGTACTGGTATATCATACATAAAACAGTCAAAGCAGCCAAACACCAGTGACATGAAGGAGTCAAGGACACTGAGCGCCTGTTGAGGGTCAGTGAAATGCCGCTGCCCGATAGTGAAGGAAGTCTGAAGCTTTGTCAGACAAATCAGGAAAGCAGAAAGATCCATTTGTGGAGCCTTTTTGATCACCAGAGACGAGGTCTTGTGGGGTTGGTGTGGTGTTGACTGAATAATTGGGAGTAAAAGTAGACCTTCCATCCTTCAAAAGTTACATTTGAATTTTTGTGTGCATCTTTCAGAATAGTAACTCAGTCAGACTGGACGTAGACATGTCACTATGCCTGGTATGTATTCTATGTGCCCAGCCTGAAATTAGAAATGGTTGAAAACCAAAAAAGCCATTATTTCTTTATAAAGCCAAACATTTTCCCACTCTTATTATATGGAACTCCAATAATTCTGACTTTGCCTTTGCTTATTCCATCTTATTGTCTATAAAATTTCTTATGGGGAGTTTGGGTCTCAGCATAAAATGAATATTCTCTCTGTCATGCTGCTGCACTGGAGTACAGACCTGAAAAAAAACTGACAGGAGTTTCTGCTTTTCATTTCTAATTTCTACAATATCACTATGAAGGTCAGATAACCTCCTCTCTTCTGATGCATTCAAGGTCACACTTAGAACTTCATTTTGCTCCGATATAAAGCCCATCAGTTGATTAACAGTGGAAACTGCTCCTGAGTTATCAGCCGCCAGGCCAGCCTCAGTCAAACTCCTCTGGGCTTTCTTCACTGGCCTTGACTGCAAAGAACCAGGGCGCGTCTTCCGATCTGAACAATTCATATGTCACACCAATATAACAAAAGGTATGTTGATGCTCTGATGAGACATTTTTGAGATTAATTTGTAAAAACAGTATACGCAGGATAATGTCATGGAGTACTGTTAAAGCATAGCCATTATTCAATTGAGCATCATGCAGACTCCTAAATGCAAAATGTATACAAAAAAAGCTCATTTAAATCACTAAAGCAATACAGAAGAATGAACAAAGTGAAGTATCAATGCAGTGACCCACAGGAGCACAAGTTATCTAGGAGAAAAATTATAAGATAAAGAAACCCGAGATCAGAGCCATTACTAGTATTAGTGTCTGCTCTGGATGAGGAGTGGCAGGTGAAACCAGGACTGGTCAGCTTTATCACCCACCAGTCTCACTTATACTGCCCTTTATAATAGTCATGGACGTGCACTATGCTAACTGAAATTAAATGTGCTGCGTTTTACTGTATATTAAAATTAATATGAGTTCATGAATGCAAATGAAGTCTTATTTAATTATTCTTTCTGTGGGTTTTTATTAATCAATTGCAGACGTCTGTCACCTTTTCGATTAACTTCATTCACATCAGGAGATGTCCCTGCTAAAATTACATGAAAGGCTTCATCCGTCAACTTGACAGTTTCCCTTACTGCTTTCTTTAAGCGATTCTGTAAGGTACTGCTATCCTCCAAAGACTACTAGGGCTGTCATCATGACAAACACCAACAAGCTCCTGTCCAGAGCTCCTTACAGCGGTCTTTACTCACGAGTTCTTGAACATGGTCAATTCAGACTCTATACCGCGTAGATTATAATGTGTATACTGTAGATAGTATAACGGCAAAGATACTAACTGAGAAGAAAATAATCAGGGGATACCAAAACTATGAGCCAAATGGAGAACTGAAAGTCAAACTGGAAGAAAGCACATAATTCTTAAATGAAGAAATCAGAAAGAAAACAATCTGTTTGAAAAAGCACAAACACAGGACTTCTTCTGCAATTTCAAATACTCCAGAAATGTCCAAGGCAACCTTAACACAATCACCAATATGATGTCACAATAATCACATGATTATTATGGAGTAAATCTTTACTAAACACAACGTGACACTCATGACAATCAATAAATAACATTAACATTCTAACACACCAAGACTTCTCAAGTGTGTAAAAAATCCCATGAAAATCTAAACTCCACTTTCAATGTCTTTCTCTTTCCATCAGCTGAAATACAGCACTAGCTGAGCAACCTGAACATTTACCATTAAAATGACAGACAAGTCAAAGCTGGAGAAATTAAAACTTAAACAATACTAAAGAAAAGCACAAAAAGGCCTGCTATATGAGAAAGGAAGATGAAGCAATACATAAAGTGAAGAGCTAAGGCAACAACAAGTCCTTAATTTTCTTTCGGGTGACTGCAGCTCTATTAGAACAATCTGGACGATAACAGGCCATTCAGCCCACCATTCACCATTCCTATTCACTTAATTCTTCTAAAATAACATCAAGTCAAGTTTTTAAAGCCCCTAAACTCCTACTGTCAACCACACTACTCGGTTGCTTATTCAATTTTCTGTTATTCTCTGTGTAAAGAACATCTTAATGTTTGTGTAAAATTTACCCAAAACTGGTTGCCAACTGTTTCTCTGTTTTCTTATACACATTACAAAACACAAACAGGTCAAACACAAGACTGTTAGCTAAAGAAGCAAAGAGATGGACACTTGGTTGGATTAAGCAGCTCCGAAAATGTGTTGCTTAAAATCTTCAATAGAATTTAAATTGCTTTACAGATGCAAGAAAAAGTTTGAACCCTATGGCATCTCCTGAATTTTTGCCCAAATTCCTCCTGAGAATGTGGTCTGATGTTCAACTACACAACAATCACAGACAAACACAAATAACCTGAACTCATAACACACAAACAACTGGACTGTTCATGCTGAACTCGTCATTTAAACCTTTACAGTCCCGTGAAGTCAGGTGTTCAAACGATGAGAGGAGACTGGAGGTGTGGCTTAGAGGCACTCAGACAAATAAAAGGAAAGAAACGTGGGTTCTTGCAAAGCCGTCTCTTCTCGATAAAGATCTGCTCATGAACATACACAGCGAGAACATAAGAAATGTAACAGAGTAGAGGAGACCATTCATCAGTCCATCAAGCTTGTTAGTTTAGCTAACAGTTAAGCTGTCCCAACATCACATCAAGATAACTGTTTAAGATTGTCAACAGGAGATAATAAAGCGAGAGGAGAAAAAAAGCTGGGAAATTATAACAAAGGGCGATAAAAGTAAAGCTGGGAGAGCAAATACAGGTATTTAAAAGAACATCTTAGCTTATTTAGTGCTTTCCATATTTTTCATATATTACTTGCCCTTTCATTCTGATTATGTAATTTCAAGTTGTTTATATTGTGTTGTTTATTAATTACCCAAATATCTTTGTATTGTTTGGGTGAGACCCTAAGAGGTGAGGTTACACCAATATCACTCCTCAAGGACCACCCCCAGCATATATATTTGATATCAGAGAGGTGGTCCTTCAGTTGTTTACTGACATTTGATGAGTGCTTTATTATAACTATTTTAAGCCAACAATCCATTTTGGGCTTGTGCATGCTGAAGCCTCCTGTTGAGTTTGGGGTCAGGCTGCCTGGGTTGAGACCTATCTAAAGATTGGCTAGTGAAGGTCCTAAGGCTTCATTTATAAAGCTTGCATACACATAAAAGTGGACTCGAAACGTGTGTATGCAACCTCCCATACAAACGTCATGATTTACTAAAGAAACTTGACAGGGGAACAAACATATTTACAGTAACTCTGACCCATACATACACAATATTTTAGAGAAACTGGGAAATGACGACACCCTCGATCAAGAAGGAAAAGGCAGTCAAACCAGCTAAATGACGAATCGCAAGAATAATTCAATTCACCAAGCTGTTATTATAATGTGCATTGATGTGACAAACATGACACCTCAAATATTAGAGCTATGATGTACAAACTGTATTTTAGTTCCCTTAAAGAGAGCCAATGATACGTATTGGCACTGAAGAAATTCTACTTTGTCATCACTTTATATCTGCTAGTTGATGTCACTTCTCAGGGAACTGGCCGACAGCTCAACAGTATCTCAGCCAAGCTAAACCTGACCCTAAAACATACACTGATTTGCTATTTTTCACTTACTTGTTTTAGATGACGTCTTAGGTGGTAGCTGACCTTCCACAGTTCTAGGAGATGATATTCCTTCAGTCATCTTTGTGTCAGACTCTAATGATTCATATTTTACATTGATAGAAGACTCCGGAGATGAAGAGTGTCTTCTATGAGAACAGACTAATCCGGTCACTGCTCCATCTTGATCTCCATAATGAAGGTCATCTTTCTTGTCACTCTTAGTACTCATACAGTTGTGAATCTCAGTGCTGACACACTCCTCTTTAATACTCACTGACCCCAGTTCACTGTCCTCTTGCTTGATGTCCAGACTCTCCTGTTTGGGGTGGACACTCTCCCACTCACAGTCCTCCTCCTTAACATTTATGGTCCTCTCCTCCATGATATTCAGGTCAGCCTCACGTCTCCACTTTCACATATTATAATCCATTTAAACGTTACAGTAAATGGCAGATTATTCTCTGTCTGTGGAAAAAAACAGGAATCAATTCCATTAAAACGCCATCATTCAGATCTAAAGACATTTGATTTTTATAATATCCTGTTAGTTAAAGCTGATGTCAAGGCAGACATTTCATAGCAATCAGACAGTAACTCATCACTTTAGCTGTAAAATGAGTTTAGGAATGAAAGGAGGGCCCAACAGGCTAGAAGAATAAGACGACCATCTTGCACAGTTGTGAGTTAACAGTATTCACTACTTTGATTGAACATTCAATACTGTTAGGATCACAGAATTTTGTTAATAGTTAATGTGAAGGAAGGTTTATACAAGTTAGGCCTCAGGATTATGTTAAAAAACAGGGGCATATGAAGGAGGAACTTAAAATCGCTGGTCAACTTGTCTAATGTGAAACTGCCCCAAGCTTACAAAATCCAAAACCAGTATTTAAGTCACAGCCTTCATTTACAGAATCTTAGCAAAATGGAGGCAGTTGGCGGTGTGTCCCTGTAAAGATGGCCGCCTAATGTGAGACACCCAATGTCTGACTTCAACTAGCCTGCGATTCGCTAAGATAAATTTAAACAGGTTTGATTTTGTTTTTAGTCTTAGGGGCAGACTGTGTGTGCAGGAGAGCAGACAACCAGTGAATGTTTCCCTGAAGTAGAAGGCACAGAGTTAAGTGAAGAGGAATAAGAAACTGCAGGTTTTGAACCTACCAAAAATAAGAGATGCTCCTCTTTCTGTTTCGTGTATCAGATAGCAAAACAAAAGGGGAAAAAATAAAATAAAGGGCGAAGATTGCTGCTGAAGAGCGACAGCTGATAACCCTTTGTACACCCTGGGCTTCATCAGCAGCAAAATATTGGCTGTTAGAAACAGGGCTGACCACGACTCTGCTGAATGGTTGGCACACAACAATTGCTTAAATTAACGTGGTCAGGTGATGAGATCAGCGACTGTGGTTAGGAAATCTGACATGCTCCAGGACAAAAATGTTCTTCAAAACAACTGTCATTTTCAACAACTTTGAAACAAGTTTCAAGTTTATCAGCTTCATCTTGTTTAAGTACACTCTGCACACATCACAAATATTTTAGTAATTAACACATTAATAAACTCCTATCAAACAGCAGCACCACCCAGTATTGTGAGATTGGCATGGTGGAGGCCTTGTGTGCCTCAGTCTTTCTTAAAGCTCCACCCTGACGGACCAGTGTGCTATGGGTAAACCTAAAAGGGGGGGGGGGCGCAGAGTAAAAGCGGGTCATTATTGAAATTCAAGAATATTCTGATTATATGAAAGTGGGTCTTGGCCAGAAGAAGGATGCCAGTCCTGATAGTGGTGTTCACCTAAGAGTGGCACATGGGGTGCCCCACACAACCTGGTTGGCTCAGAATGATAAAGTCACATGTATAAGTAGCCATATGGACCTTAACCTCACCACCGTGGTCCAGCGCAAAACAAATACAAAGAGAAGTTATTGGGGTATAGGAAGGAAACCAGTTCCTGTACAGGGCAGGAACCAGCTATAGACCTCCATAGGGTACACTCACATTCAAGTCCATAACTACACCAAGATAAGTTAGATTTCCCAGGCCACTAAACCAGAGCATCTTTAGAGAAGTGTAGAAAATAAGAATAAAAGAGCAGACATGGAAACTGCATAGAGACTTAAAAAACAGGCTGAGATTCAAGTTCATTCTGACAGAACTGTAAGGCAGTAACACAAACCTCAAATCTCTATTAACTTGTCTAATACTCACTAACAGACATTACTGGTTTGGCTTTAGCACTGAAACATGTGAGTTTGTCATATTTGATACAAGTTAAATGGGAAAAAAGACACACATTTAAGTATCTATTCAAGCAATGCATGTAAATATCGGCATTGGGTTAAGCAGGTTTGAGGCCGTGTGTGTAAATACAGATACTGTTGTTCACAGCTTGTATTCTCTAAGACTCTTCTCCACGGTCATGGACTCCAGTTTGTTTTTCATTTTTACTAATCTGACTCCTCACTATTCTTTTAATGGCCGGCAGCTCACCACCTCCGTGACTGTCATTGAACTGGACACCGCGGAGGAACAGCATCCACCTGCAGAGCCACAGCACCATACGTCACCACAGTTTTAGACCCGGAAGTGGCATCACCTTCATTTCAGGACTGACTTCGTAAAATTACTTTTGGAAGGTTTCGGCAGGTCTTGGCAAAGCCTGGAAAGTAACGTCGGGTCAAAGACCCGTTTAGAAACCAAATAATACAAATCATTGTGAAGTTCAGAGGGTTTCTGCCATCACGTCATGTCATACATCAAACTAAACAATACAGATCGTTTCTGTGAAATACACTATTAACATTTACGTTGTGTTCGGATCTGTGGGAACCATTTAACATGTCGAAAAAATTAAAATCATCAAGATCTGTGTTAACTGAAAATAGTTTATCGTTTACATTCATGAAACAAACTATACAATATAATTATAATGTTCACACCACGTTAGAGTTTAGTGAAACGTTAATAATAAAAGTGATTAAGTTTTTTAAAATGTACTATGCATGTGTGCAATATTGTTCTAAACCAATTTAGAATAAACATTTAAGCCAATCTAATATTTTTAAACATGTATGTGAAGAAAACGGCAATACATATTCTACACTACATTATGCAATATATTGTGTTATATAGAACTGCTCTAGTTTTTGTCACTTATTATTATAAACAATGGGCCATCAAAAGAAAAAAATAAAAATACTAATAAGAGCACAATTTATTTATACAGCACCCTACCCAAAATTGAAAAAGAACAACAGGACCTATATAACATTGGCTACAAATAATATCTTTACTAAATAAAGATAAACACAGGATATACAAAACATTCAAATAGAATAAAAGACAATAATGCAGACCAAGGTTATTATAGTTAACGAAAACTAAAATCAAAACTGAAACTATTATTTAAAAAACATTTTCGTAAACTGAAATAAAATAATTAACAAAACCGAAATGAAAAACTAAAACTAAACAAAACTATTAAAGTAGCTGGAAAGACTAACTGAAATAAAGTAATAATTTACTAAAATATTTTTAGTTTTCGTTTTTGAATGAATATTCTTGCCATTAGTCTTTAACCATTGTATGTTTTAACTCTAAAACAGAAATTCATCCAACACGAACTGCCCGCACATATTCATCCAGTGAATGGCGGTTGGTGACTGAGGGCGGGTGTTCACACAGCATTTGCGGTGACAGAGCGAGCTGAACGCGGGTGCATAAAGCGTGTGAAATAAAAAGCTATTTACATGCCGCCTTTCTTTGTGCTTGTTGTACATCAAGATGTAATTCAAATGGCTGAAATCAGAATGTGCTGGTCAACAAAACGTTTACTATATGGACAGAAAAATCACGAGTGAGTAACGTTTCAGTTTATTTCTCAGGTGACTGCTTTTTGTTGACAGCAATTCACCTGTCACTTCGCAAAGAGGAAATCATTTTTACTTTCTCATATACGAAGTATAGAGAAAGTACAGTAATCATGAAAATATTCGACCTCGATATTTTAATGAATCTTGACGTCATAGACCTCCCAGAGTCCAAAAATACTATTTTTTGGAATTGTGTGTGTGTGTGTATAGATGGATGAAATTCGGCATGTGGTTGTTACACCACAATTGTGGGTCTGTATTAACTTTTGGGCCAAATCCATCACCCAGATGGGGTCATGCTTTACCTGAACCTAATTGTTCTATATATTATTAATTTGATTTGTTGTTGATGGTTCCTTAATGTACATAATATAAAAATATAATCATTGTCTTGCGGTTTAATCCTCAAATATCCATCCCCATATCTGAGTATACAAGAAAGTCGAGGGGAGGCCACTCCCGGTTGTTGAAAATAAAATGGCACTGATCGAGACACTGACTAAGTCATCATATAAGATCAGCATATTGTTACTGACCAATCACTTTTGCTTTAAAAACATCATTTAACAATGAAGTGATACAAACAAAGGTAGGTAGGCAAAGAGAGTCTGCCAAGTGATGAAGAACTAAACATACTAATTGGTTTTTCTATTTATTCTAAATTTATTAATTTATCTTTTTAGTTCATATTCACAACTCAAAATACCTGATATTGTGAAAGTAATCCATTAGCAGAATTATATTTTTAAATATTTGTCTCCCTTTTTTCAATTTTTTTTTCTCTCTCTCAAAACAGATAGTTTAAATATCATATTCTTTTTGTTCTTAATATCAGCCTTATCATACATATTGCATACTAAGGATTTTTCCTGCCTTACATCCAAACCTGCTTGGGTAGGCTCCAAGTTTCCTGTAATCCTACTCTGGATAAACAGGTTTAGATAATGTATATACTGTTCTTAATCTTAGATGCTTTCTCTGTTGTTTTATGCCTGTCTGTACTCCTATTACCTGATCTTGCTGTGCTCATTATGGGTTTACTGTCCTTTATGTTGGGCTATTCAAGTCTCACTGCCCCTAACCTTGACACTACATACTTGTTTTTCTTTGTTTCCCTCACTACAGCTAGGTGGGGTCTACACACTGATTAAAGCCTAACAGCCCTGTTCTTCCCCCCGTGATTTTCATGAGAAAATATTTTAAAAACTATAAAATTGTGTAAAATTATTCATATTCAGTGTCTAGTTTTGATTATGCTTGTTTTTATCAGACAAAAACAAAACCAGATAGTAAACCATGTACAGTGGTGTGAAAAACTATTTGCCCCCTTCCTGATTTCTTATTCTTTTGCATGTTTGTCACACAAAATGTTTCTGATCATCAAACACATTTAACCATTAGTCAAATATAACACAAGTAAACACAAAATGCAGTTTTTAAATGATGGTGTTTATTATTTAGGGAGAAAAAAAATCCAAACCTACATGGCCCTGTGTGAAAAAGTAATTGCCCCCTTGTTAAAAAATAACCTAACTGTGGTGTATCACACCTGAGTTCAATTTCCGTAGCCACCCCCAGGCCTGATTACTGCCACACCTGTTTCAATCAAGAAATCACTTAAATAGGAGCTGCCTGACACAGAGAAGTAGACCAAAAGCACCTCAAAAGCTAGACATCATGCCAAGATACAAAGAAATTCAGGAACAAATGAGAACAGAAGTAATTGAGATCTATCAGTCTGGTAAAGGTTATAAAGCCATTTCTAAAGCTTTGGGACTCCAGTGAACCACAGTGAGAGCCATTATCCACAAATGGCAAAAACATGGAACAGTGGTGAACCTTCCCAGGAGTGGCCGGCCGACCAAAATTACCCCAAGAGCGCAGAGACGACTCATCCGAGAGATCACAAAAGACCCCAGGACAACGTCTAAAGAACTGCAGGCCTCACTTGCCTCAATTAAGGTCAGTGTTCACGACTCCACCATAAGAAAGAGACTGGGCAAAAAAACGGCCTGCATGGCAGATTTCCAAGATGCAAACCACTGTTAAGCAAAAAGAACATTAGGGCTCGTCTCAATTTTGCTAAGAAACATCTCAATGATTGCCAAGACTTTTGGGAAAATACCTTGTGGACTGATGAGTCAAAAGTTGAACTTTTTGGAAGGCAAATGTCCCATTACATCTGGCGTAAAAGGAACACAGCATTTCAGAAAAAGAACATCATACCAACAGTAAAATATGGTGGTGGTAGTGTGATGGTCTGGGGTTGTTTTGCTGCTTCAGGACCTGGAAGGCTTGCTGTGGTAGATGGAACCATGAATTCTACTGTCTACCAAAAAATCCTGAAGGAGAATGTCCGGCCATCTGTTCGTCAACTCAAGCTGAAGCGATCTTGGGTGCTGCAACAGGACAATGACCCAAAACACACCAGCAAATCCACCTCTGAATGGCTGAAGAAAAACAAAATGAAGACTTTGGAGTGGCCTAGTCAAAGTCCTGACCTGAATCCAATTGAGATGCTATGGCATGACCTTAAAAAGGCGGTTCATGCTAGAAAACCCTCAAATAAAGCTGAATTACAACAATTTTGCAAAGATGAGTGGGCCAAAATTCCTCCAGAGCGCTGTAAAAGACTCATTGTACGTTATCGCAAACGCTTGATTGCAGTTATTGCTGCTAAGGGTGACCCAACCAGTTATTAGGTTCAGGGGGCAATTACTTTTTCACACAGGGCCATGTAGGTTTGGATTTTTTTTTCTCCCTAAATAATAAAAACGACCATTTACAAACTGCATTTTGTGTTTATTTGTGTTATATTTGACTAATGGTTAAATCAGTTTGATGATCAGAAACATTTTGTGTGACAAACATGCAAAAGAATAAGAAATCAGGAAGGGGGCAAATAGTTTTTCACACCACTGTAGTATAGTAAGCTTCCACTAACATTAAACTCGTATCCAAAGCTGTTAAGTGTACAGTTCTGTCTGATTGTGACACAAAACTAAACTCCGTAGGAGCTCAATGCCATAATTACTAAAACTGAAACTAATAGATACAAAAATAAAATAGAAATGTCTTTGTGAAATAAAAACTAAACTAAAACTAAAATTACACGATGAAGGAAAACAAACGAATTTCTAAGTAAGGTCAGAAAAAATATAGAAATAAAAACTAATATAAAAAGGCAAAACTATAATAACCTTGATGCAGACTAAAATACAACATATCTCTCTATATATAAAAGAAAATCCTGGAATGGAAAGCAAATGCAAGGCTACAATACGTGATAATCTCGAAAGACATTTAAAGACCCGCGAGACCAAGGAGACTTGCCACGGTGCGTCTCGCGGGGACCGTAAACATGAGACTTGGTGCCAAGAGATTGTCCCAGGGCTGTAGCAAAAAGGACAGCAACTGTACAGGCTTTAAAAAGATCGAAGGGCAGCGCAACAGCGAACAAAACGCCAAATTGCCCGCCCACCCACCCGCCGAACGCGAGCAGCGTTATACATCCTGCAAGAAAGAATTCAAACACGCCCAGGGCCAGAAATAAAAGACAGGTATTGCCTTTACAACATCACACAAGACCAGTGAGCCATCATTTAAAACAAGTCTACAGACCTCTAATCTAGCAGTTGTTGGATTGCTTTTGGCAGGCAAGCATCATGTGCTCGGAGCTCTTAAAAACAACGACATGCGACAGGCAGAAGATGCAGCCAGCAAGCAGCAAAAAGACAGCAAATGATCCAAAGGCATATCCTTAGCGTACATTCAGCCGCAACACCCTTCACAACACGAGCAGTATTATACGTCTGGGAAGAAAGAGATATAAACACGTGCAGGGCAGGAAATAAAGAAACAAGTATTGTTTTTTACAAAAGTTTTTAAAGTAAAAGTGAAAATAATGCATATGTAACAATTCACAAGAAAATAATAATCTCTTTACATTGTAGATTGCCTGCCTAAAGTAAAGTCATCCCTGATGAATGGGGACGTGGGAATGAGGGGTCCTTTCATCGGATTAGCACTATTTCAGTTGTGGAATGGCAAAATGGGGGAGGCAGCTTGATGAATGAGGTCTCCGGGACTTAAAACAAATCCAAATCTTATGATGTGATATCATCTAATGTGAAATTCTACTCCGTACTTCTAGAATTTTTATTTTTATACTGTATTGAGGATTTATTCTGTTCTATGTATTGTACTGTATTGTATTGACCCCCTTCTTTTTGACACCCACTGCACGCCCAACGTACCTGGAAAGGGGTTATAAATTAAATGTCGACATATAAGCGAAGAAGAAAGCAGCGCAGAGAAAAGAGAGTCAATGCGTTGGACAGAAAAAAGAGCAAAAAAGAATAATCGAGGTGCAAATTCAGAAAATAAGGAAAGTAATTATCAGCCCAGATCAAGTGGAATTGAAAAAAAAGCATGTCCAATCCAGCTCAGAATTAAAAGACAATGAGTAAAATGACAAAGTAGAACTTCATAAAGACGTTTTAAAACGTTGGCGCTAAACACATACAGAGCAGGTTAGAGACTATGAAACCAGTGAAATTAGAAAGGTTAAAAAAAAAAAACAAAAAAAAAAACACGTTGGCAGGATATGAAAGGAGGAAAATTAGAAAATATAAAAAAAGTAAAGATCGCAGTAGCGTAAACAAACAAACTGCCTCATTTAACTATGCACCAGTCTAACTTTGGTTTTGCACAATAATTACTACACTATTGCACCTTAACACTTAATTGTACTTTATTCACATAATTTTACTTATTTATTATGTTCTACTATACTGTTATCTTTCAATCTATGACTTTTTGTTAATCTAACTGATATTCTTCTAACTTTGCACAGTTTTTGATAAGCGGATCAGGATGCATTTCACTGCGTGTTGTCCTGTATAACTATGCATGTGACAAATAAAGAATCTTGAGAATTTCAAAAACGGAGTTTACCGCACATGCATTTATTGGTGACTTTGTTAATGTATATATATTTATCTGTCTGCTTATTTAAAAACCTAAACGTTCTGTCTAGCCCTTGTACAAAAACCTAGACAAAAGCTGGGATATCACCTTGGTAAACCCATGTACTTCTGGAACTGTGAGAGGAAAATAACACGACTTTACAGACAGGAGTCCAATGCAGAACTCTACTTACTGTTTTACTTTGTAAAAAAAAATATTAACTGCTGATGATGTCGATCGTTTTGTCTGTGCTGAAATTCCAAACAGAGAAACCTGTCCTGACCTCATTAAAAAGATTCAGCATATTGGGACTCACAAGATTACAAATATTGTTTTTACAGAAGTTCTGAAATAAAAGTGAAACTAATGAAATAGCAACAATTCAAAGAAAAAAAAATATCTTAAAAGTGTGTATCCGGAAAACCAAACACGGGGGTTGGCGAGCGAAGCCCCCTAGTAATACTACAAAAAATCTTGAACAAATAACATAAATTGTGATAAAAATTCAAACCCTGAGTACCTGGACAGAGAGGGGGGGGGAAACTGAAAGAAGGGGCAGAATGTCAGGTCTGTTTAATGTCCTCCTAAACAAATGAGTTAAAACAGATGAATGGAGTCAGCTGATGTCATTAATTTGGGAGGTCATTCCACAGTCAGGGCGCTATATACAGCTGAAGGCCCTGCTGTCACCCACAGAGTGCAGGTTAGTGGGGGGCACCGAATGAGAGGACCTTAGTGGCAGGTCAATAATAGAATTTGATATTCAGTCCTGTAAGACACAGGGAGCAGTGAAGGTGCAGCAGGATGGCTGTGACGTTCTCGCTGTTGGAGGTTCATGTCACGACTCTTGCAGTTGAGTTTTGAATCAGCTGGAGCTGTGATATAAGATTATATTATTAAAAAATTAAGATAATTTAATTATTATATTATAAATTAAGGCATGAGGGTTGCCCTGGACATGACATAAGCTACATAGGGTCTGACAGTTGGTCCAAGGATTTGATTCCGATACCTAATGGCAGTTAAGGTGTCGTTGTCTAGCCTGTAATGGTCTGTGTGTCCCTCCATGGATATGCCTCCACAGGCCATCACTGACCCACCACCAAACCGGTCATACTGAATGATGTTACAGGCAGCATAACATTCTACACGGCTTCTCCAGACCATTTCACGTCTGTCACATGTGCTTAGGGTGAACCTGCCCTCATCTGTGAAAAGCACAGGGTGCCCACCAGTGTGGACCTGCCAATTCTGGTATTCTATGTCAAATGCCAATCAAGCTCCACAGGGCCCACTAAAGGATGTCGGGCCCTCAGGCCACCCTCATGTAGTCTGTTTCTTTTTGTCAGAGGTCAGAGACATTCACACCAGTGACCTGCCTGCTGGAGGTCATTTTGTATGTTCTGCCAGTGCTCATCCAGTTCCTCCAGACCTGCTGATGGGTTAAGGACCTTCTCTGGCCTCCTGGAGTAACTGCCTGTCTCTTGGAATCTCCTCAATGCCCTTCAGACTGTGCTGGGAGACGCAACAAACCTTCTGGCAATGGCACATATTGATGTTCTATCCTGGAGAAATTGGACTACCTATGTAACCTCTGTAGGGTCCAGGTATCGCCTCAGTAGTGGCACTGACCGTAGCCAAATGCAAAATGAGTGACAAAACAAATGAGGAAGGAAAAATGTCAGTGGGCTCCCTCCACCTGTTAAACCATTCATTCTTGTTTTGGGGGTCGTCTCATTGCTGCCCCTCTAGTGCACCAAAGCAGCTGAAACTGATGAACAAGCCCCTCTGCTACTTCACTGACCAGATCAATAGCCCTCAAGTTTCATTGACTTGATGCTATACTCTCATTACAAAGTGTTCCTTTAATTTTTTGAGCAGTATATTTTAATGTAATATTGTGGTTTTAGAAGTCACTACACAAATTACTGAAATACACTCAATGATAGTTTTGGATATCCCCTCACACTTCACAAATGCAGTAGTTTACAAACATCGTATTTTAATTTTTCTTTGAGAAGCATGAAAAATAATTCAGTTGAATATCAACTTATGATTACATGTTTGCTACATATGTATTATTGAGGGACTTTTTTTTAAATTGGATGGTCACTTTATTTTAACAAGCAATGTATAAAAAATAAAAAATATACTGTTTACTCTTTACCCTCAGATCACATTCTATTTGTTTATAAAGCAGAACTGAATATTTTCATTTTCTACATAATACTGTAATAAGTGTACAGTTCACTCAGTGAGACACACAAACACACTCACTATACACACACACTACTGGTGCCGTCATTGGTTCCCCTGTGGATTGGACTGTTGAATCGACACAATGGCAGTACATGCTGGGGTCTTTGGCACATGTCGTCCCAGTAGCATGTGAGGTGTCACCAGTGGTTTACTCTGCTCCTTCTCCCTGTTCCAGTCTCAGTTCAAGGTTGTTGAGATGACAAAAGTATTTTTTTTCCGAGATGTTCAATATGTTGAAAAAATTGCGTGTGGCCAACATCCAGCGTAATGTTTTATCTAAATTCTCCACTCTTCTTTTTGTATCATTATAGTCCATTATCATTTCTGGCCATGGCATCTCCTATCCCAGTGCAGATCACATTGTGCACCAAGGGTGTGTCATTTGTTTAGACAAACGTGAAGGTCTTCACTGGCCTGTTCTGTGTGGCCAGGAGTTGAGATGAGAGCTCTGGCTTATTTTTCCTTATTGTGCTAAGCATTGTTACCTTCCTCTGGAGGAGCTGCTGTCCCAGTTTGTGTAAAAGTTAATGCATATGGCGTTGTGGCCATGCAGCTTATGTCATGTCCAGGGTAACCCTCATGTCTTAATTTAACATAGCAGTTCCTCCATCTGACTTCCCTTTGTTAATGAAATGACATCCTCTGCCTCTCTGTGCTTCCCCTTGAGCAAGTTATTCGTAGCTTTGGTCTGGGTTATCATTTTTATGCAGATGATGCTTAGATCTATTTCAGTGTTAAAAGTGACACTTCATCACAGCCTTCTCAGCTCACAACTTGCCTCAGTGAAATTAAAGTAAACTTAAAACATGAACAGAGCAAAACTCTTTAAAATGAAATTACAAAACAAATGAACTTCTCCAAAGTGGCACTAAAGTGTAACTTAAGAAAACAAGCAACGCTTCAGCCATTCTTGGTGATGATCTCCTCAGACCTTCTTTTACAGCAAAGAATCTCGGTGTCACTTTGATTCCTCCTTTTCTTATTTCACCATATAAGCCACATAAAGAAAGTTCCACCTGTGTCACATTTCTTATGTTTGCTCCTTCCTCTTCATTTCTAATGCTGAGAAGCTTGTCCCTGTTTTATCACATCCTGCATTGATTATTGTAAGTCACTGCACCTTCACTGCTCCCTGTGACTTACAGGACTGAATATCAAATTCTGTTATTGACCTGCCACTAAGGTCCTCTCATTCTGTGCCCCCCACTAAACTGCACTATGTGGGTGACAGCAGGGCCTTCAGCTGTATATAGCGCCCTGACTGTGGAATAACCTCCCAAAATTAATGACATCAGCTGACTCCATTCATTTGTTTAGGAGGACATTAAACAGACCTGACATTCTGCCCCTTCTTTCAGTTAACCCCATCTGTCTGATCAGCTACTCAGGGTTTGAATTGTTATCACAATTTATGCTATTTGTTCAAGATTTGTTTGTAGTATTATAAGTTGTATTTTAGTCTGCATTATTGTCTTTTATTCTGTTTGAATGTTTTGTATATCCTGTATTTATCTTTATTTAGTGAAGATATTATTTGTAGCCAATGTTATATAGGTCCTGTTGTTCTTTGTAAATTTTGGGCAGGGTGCTGTATAAATAAATGTGTTCTAATTGGTATTTTTCTTTTTTTTCTTTTGATGGCCCATTTTTTATAATAATAATAAGTGACAAAAACTAGAGCAGTTCTATATAAGGCAATTAATATATTGCATAATTCAGTGTAGAATATGTATTGCCATTTCTTCACATACATGTTTAAAAATATTACATTTGCTTAAATATTTATTCTAAATTGGTTTAGAACAATATTGCACACATGCATAGTACATTTAAAAAAAGTAATCACTTTTATTATTAACGTTTTACTAAACTCTAATGTGGTGTAAACATTGCAATTATATTGTATACTTCGTTTCATGAATGTAAACGAAAAGCTATTTTCAATTAACAGAGATCTTGATGATTTTAGTTTTGTCGACATGTTAAATGGTTCCCACAGACCCGAACACAACGTAAATGTTAATAGTGTATTTCACAGAAAAGATCCTTATTGTTTAGTTTGATGTGTGACACGAGGTGATGGCGGAAACCCTCTGAACTTCACAATGATGCGTATTATTTGGTTTCTAAACGGGTCTTTGACCCGACGTAACTTTCCGGGCTTTGCCGTGACCTGCCGAAACCTTCTAAAAGTAATTTTACGAAGTCAGTCCTGAAACGACGGAGACGTCACTTTTGGGTCTACAACTGCGGTGAAGTATGGTGCTGTGGCTCTGCAGGTGGATAGTATTGGCCGCGGAGGGACAAAAGGCAAAAATCAAAGCGCCGTAGGCCTACTCCCCGGTGTCTGCGATTCGAGAAGGAATCGACAAAAGGAACACACGGAAAGGAATGAATAGACGCCAGCGGTGTGACTGGGTAGTACGATTTAAAATTTGGGAGTAAGCCACGTTACGTGAACCGCAGATACCAATGAACAGAAACAGCACGCGGGTGACCACAGGAGGATTCATTCAAGCAAAGTTCGGCTGGGGGCTAACGAAACGAACTCGGCGATTCCACACATCCACAAAATGCATTCCCAAAATACAGAGCACTTACTGCCTGCCTCTTGACGATGGGATTGATTCTGAACTCGTTCACTCAGCAACAGTCTTGCGTCCGTAGTGTTTCACAAGCGAGACAGTAGCAGCGTGGCTACATTAGCTGTCCGCGTTGGATGACGTCATCCGACCATAGACATAGAATTACTAGATGCCGCCTGACCAAACAGATTCGTACGTCAACGTTGCCCGCCATATTGCGAGTGGCACAGTGAAGTAATGGATAAAGATGCCTCACGCATGTGCTGCTCTGGGATTAGTACAACCGCTGGCTGTACGCTCCAAACCAGATCCCGGGGGATTACATTTCATAGGTAAGGCTGAGCCAATTGTTTTGGTTATATTTGGCCATTAGAAAATCCCCATTTTATAATCTTAACTTTGGCTACACCAGGCTAAGCTACAGCAAAGCTATGCATTTATGTGCTCAAGTGAGCCTCCAAACAACGTTTTGGCTAAACGTATTTAGTCACTAACTATGCAGATTGTTGATAGCTGTTAACATTTCTCAAACTTTGAAAGTTTCCAAAGAAAATCACGTCAGGAAGCAGTGGGAAGGTAGCCCTTAGACGGGATTTTGAGAAAGCTGTCCTGTGATGTGTGCCATGCTAGTTTGGTAACAGATGCTGTACCAGCATCATATGATCACAGTTACCACTCGATCCATTAAAAACAAAGGAGGTTTGATGATTCCTTCTGAGGGTACAGTCAAGGTGGTCAAAGTAGCTGAGCGTGTTATCAGACAGTCAACATTAGGGCAAGATGTCAGTGTATCTTTGATCAATCAGTTTGTTCAGGCTGAGATTGGTTAGATGATGTGTTTTTTCACGAAGGAGCACATTGAGGAAACACAGTTTAAAATTGACAGCCATCATTTTATGCTCATGTTATTAGTTGTGTCTGTCTTACACAAACCTAAGCTGCACCATATTGCCAGACTGAATACTCTCAAATTAGAGTGGCAACACACGGAAAAAGCTATGTAAGACATTTCTGTTTCAAGGTATTTAGATCCTATAATGTATATATTTAAGTAACACATTGTGTGTGTGAGTGCGTAAGAGAGAGAGGACAGATTGAGAGAGGAATGAGTGAAATGTTTTCAGAAATTATTAAGCCAATTTGTATACAATAAAATTGTTTTATTTTTGTCATTGAATGTATCATTTCACTGTTTAAAAGAAAGACCAGACTGCCAGTTACAGTCTTAACTATTTTGACTTTAAGACGTTGGCTCAAGTTTTTTGTCTCAATAATTAATAATAATAATAATAATAATTAATACCAACAACAATACATTTTAATTTAATAGGCCGCCTATCTTAGCACTCAAGGTCACCTTACAATAAAAATAAACCCATCCATCCATCTGTCTCCCGCTTATCCAAGGTCGGGTTGCAGGGGCAGCAGCTTGAGCAGAGATGCCCAGACTTCCCTCTCCCTGGCCCACTTCTTCTAGCTCTTCCAGGAGAATCCCAAGGCGTTCCCAGGCCAGTCGAGAGACATAGTCCCTCCCAGCGTGTCCTGGGTCTTCCCCGGGGGCCTCCTCCCAGGTTAGACGTGCCCGGAACAGCCTAACCAGGGAGGCGTCCAGGAGGCATCCTGATCAGATGCCCGAGCCACCTCATCTGACTCCTCTCGATGCAGGAGGAGCAGCGGCTCTACTCTGAGCCCCTCCCTGGATGACTGAGCTTCTCACCCTATCTTTAAGGGAGAAGCCCAGACCACCCTGCGGAGGAAACTCATTTCAGCCGCTTGTATTCGCGATCTCGTTCTTTCGGTCACTACCCATAGCTCATGACCATAGGTGAGGGTAGGAACATAGATCGACTGGTAAAATTGAGAGCTTCGCCTTGCGGCTCAGCTCCTTTTTCACCACGACAGACCGATGCAGAGCCCGCATTACTGCGGATGCCGCACCGATCCGCCTGTCGATCTCACGCTCCATTCTTCCCTCACTCGTGAACAAGACCCCGAGATGCTTGAACTCCTCCACTTGGGGCAGGATCTCACTACCAACCCCGGAGAGGGCACTCCACCCTTTTTCCGGCTGAGGACCATGGTCTCGGATTTGGAGGTGCTTGATTCCATCCCAGCCGCTTCACACTCAGCTGCGAAACCGATCCAGAGAGAGCTGAAGATCACGGCCTGATGAAGCAAACAGGACAACATCATCTGCAAAAAGCAGTGACCCAATCCTGAGTCCACCAAACCGGACCCCCTCAACGCCCTGGCTGCGCCTAGAAATTCTGTCCATAAAAGTTATGAACAGAATCGGTGACAAAGGGCAGCCTTGGCGGAGTCCAACTCTCACTGGAAACGGGTTCGACTTACTGCTGGTAATGCGGACCAAGCTCTGGCACCGATCGTACAGGGACCGAACAGCCCTTATCAGGGGGTCCAGTACCCCATACTCGGAGTACCCCCCACAGAATTCCTCGAGGGACACGGTCGAATGCCTTTTCCAAGTCCACAAAACACATATAGACTGGTTGAGCGAACTCCCATGCACCCTCCAGGACACTGCTAAGGGTATAGAGCTGATCCACTGTTCCGCGACCAGGACGAAAACCACACTGTTCCTCCTGAATCCGAGGCTCGACTATCCGACGGACCCTCCTCTCCAGGACCCCCAGATAGACTTTTCCAGGGAGGCTGAGGAGTGTGATCCCTCTGTAGTTGGAACACACCCTCCAGTCCCCCCGGTCTGCCAATCCAGAGGCACTGTCCCTGATGTCCATGCGATGTTGTAGAGACGTGTCAACCAAGACAGTCCTACAGCATCCAGAGCCTTGAGGAACTCCGGGCGTATCCCATCCACCCCTGGGGCCCTGCCACCAAGGAGTTTTTTGACCACCTCGGTGACCTCAGTCCCAGAGATGGGGGAGTCCACCTCTGAGTCCCCAGGCTCTGCTTCCACATTGGAAGGCATGTTAGTGGGATTGAGGAGGTCTTCGAAGTACTCCCCCCACCGACCCACAACGTCCCGAGTCGAGGTCAGCAGCGCACCATCCCCACCATACACAGTGTTGACACTGCACTGCTTCCCCCTCCTGAGACGCCGGACGGTGGACCAGAATCTCCTCGAAGCCGTCCGAAAGTCATTCTCCATGGCCTCCCCAAACTCCTCCCATGCCCCGAGTTTTTGCCTCAGCAACCACCAAAGCCGCATTCCGCTTGGCCTGCTGGTACCTATCAGCTGCCTCCAGGGTCCCACAGGACAAAAGGGTCCTGTAGGACTCCTTCTTCAGCTTGACGGCATCCCTCACCGCCGGTGTCCAGCAACGAGTTCGGGGATTGCCGCCACGACAGGCACCGACCACCTTACGGCCACAGCTCCGGCCAGCCGCCTCAACAATAGAGGCACGGAACATGGCCCATTCGGAGTCAATGTCCCACACCTCCCTTGGGATGTGGTTGAAGTTCTGCTGGAGGTGGGAGTTGAAGCTACTTCTGACAGGGGGCTCTGCCAGACGTTCCCAGCAGACCCTCACAACACGTTTGGGCCTACCAGGCCTGACCAGCATCCTCCCCCACCATCGAAGCCAACTCACCACCAGGTGGTGATCAGTTGACAGCTCCGCCCCTCTCTTCACCCGAGTGTCCAAGACATGTGGCCGCAAGTCCGACGACACGACCACAAAGTCAATCATCGAACTGAGGCCTAGGGTGTCTGGTGCCAAGTGCACATATGAACACCCCTATGATTGAACATGGTGTTTGTTATGGACAATCCATGACGAGCACAGAAGTCCAATAACAAAACACCACTCGGGTTCAGATCAGGGGGGCCATTCCTCCCAATCACGCCCTTCCAGGTCTCACTGTCATTGCCCACGTGAGCATTGAAGTCTCCCAGCAGAACGAGGGAAGTCCTCCAGAAGGTATGCCCTCTAGCACCCCCTCCAGGTACTCCAAAAAGGGTGGGTACTCCGAACTGCTGTTCGGTGCATACGCACAAACAACAGTTAGGACCCGTCCCCCCACCCGAAGGCGAAGGGAGGCTACCGTCTCGTCCACAGTGGTAAACCCCAATGTACAGGCTCCAAGTCGGGGGGCAATAAGTATACCCACACCCGCTCTCAAGGAGATTGGTTCCAGAGTCCAAAGCTGTGCGTCGAGGTGAGCGCCCGACTATATCTAGCCGAATCTCTCGACCTCGTGCACAAGCTCAGGCTCCTTCCCCCTTCAGAGAGGTGACATTCCACGTCCCAAGAGCCAGCTTCTGTAGCCGAGGATCGGACCGCAAGGTCCCCGCCTTCGGCCCCCACCCAACTCACACTGCACCCGACCTCCTTGGCCCCTCTCATAGGTGGTGAGCCCATGGGAAGGCGGACCCACATTACCTCTTTGGGCAGTGCCCGGCCGAGCTCCATGGTGGTAAGCCCGACCACCAGGCGCTCGCCATCGAGCCCCACCTCCAGGCCTGGCCTCCAGAGGGGGGCCCTGGTGACCCGCAATCGGTCGAGGGAAAACGCCGTCCCAAAGTTTGTATTCATCATAGGAGGTTTGTTAACCGCACTTTGTCTCATCACTCACCTAGGACCCAGTTTGCCTTGGGTGGCCCTACCAGGGGGCATAAAGCCCCCGGACACAGAGCTCCTAGGATCATTGGGACACGCAAACCCCTCCACCACGATAAGATGGCGGTTAAAGGAGGGGATGTAAGCATATATTGTGTTCAATATTTAGGAAAACATAATGACGCCTTTCATGGGTCCAGCAACAAATCATTTACAGAGAATAATGGCAAAAAGTTTCGAATAAGGAAATATCGGAGTTGCGAAATTCAGCATGAAGCGATCAATCAAAAATAAAACCGAAATAAAGGAGCGCAACCAGAAACGTAAATATATTTTCGTTCTTTTGGACATTAACAGATATCAGTCATGAGGAACAGTTAACATTTATAATAAGAATTGAGGAATTTCCAAACGATGACATCACAATAAAAGAATATTTCCCTGATTTTCTATCAGTTATTAAACTACAGGATCTAACTGAAGGGCTCAGAGGCCATCTTGCCGATACGGGGTTATCTCTCCAAGACTGCAGGGGACAAGCTGAAGATAACGGCGCCAATGTGGTTGGGAAGCACCAAGGAGCGGGGCCGGCTCTACGCTGGGGCAAGAGGGGGCAATGCCCCCTTAAACAAACGTCCTGCCCCCTTAAATCAAACTTTTAGAAGTTGAGACAGAAAATAATAGATTACCCACAAACTGAATATGGACAATATTTACTACAGTAGCTGAAAAATCCACTGGAAAAGGCACAAATGAGATGATAGGTTTCACCTTTTGTTCGCTCTTTCCCTCCGTGCTCTGTTTGTGCGCATGCTCACACAGCACTCGGCAGAGATCCCCCACTCACCCTCCCCCAGCTAAATATCCAATCACTGTTAATATGCAAATGACCCGGTGTCAGGTTTCTCAGTAGGCAGGGCAGAGCAAAATGACCTGCGCAACAGCGGGAGGCTTTGAAGAAGCAGCAAACCTCTGTCGTCAAAATCATAGCGACTCGTGAGATAATTAACAACAACTAAAAATATACATCTATATTTGTACAGTCAATGGGGGACTAGTCCATTGTTCTTCTCACAGTTTCAGTCTGGTAGAGAAGTGTTTCTTTCTCGATCCCACAAGCACCACTGTGAGCCTGTCTGCTGCATAGAGCCGACTGGAGGACCTGTGTCTGTCTGTCAGACCCCGACACAAAGCCCCGTCCCAGCTTTCAACTCTGCACTCCACAGTTTTCTCATTTCATATACTGATGTAATCACAGCGATTTTAGTAAAGCTTATTCACTTTCCACCCCAGCTTCCAGCAGCAAACAAAGGGAAAGTTAATGCTGTGAGATGCATCCTTTTTTCCAAGCTTTTAAAAAGTGATGCTGCTGCTGGTACCTCAGAGACAGTAGCTAGCATGTCTACTCCTGTGGCATCAACAGGCACTGCTTCTCCTGTACCTCTGCCAACAATTGCTACCGCAAAGCAACCCGCTCAGTACCCAGTGACTTAAATGGCAATACACCATCTCAGCCAATACTGGCTAGTTACCCCAAACGTGTATTTGGCAATCCAGACCGTGTCAGAGAGGCTGAGAGACAACTCACCTTGGAATGCACATCCCTAATGCGGTCCTCGCCAGACTCTGTGCACGTGACACCCCAAGTGATTTTAGTATGGAATGTTTATTTTTGGTATTTGATACATTTAATGTGTACTGTGAATAAAACCATGTACTCTGACTCTTTCAAACAGAGCCACAGCCTTCAACATCAGCCCTGGCCCCATCCTTGGAAGTAGCATGTCCCACAGACCATCTATGGCAACTTTTGCGTGTTTCCGAGGCTCAAAGAGTCCACAGTGCCACTGCAGATGCCACTGTGGAGGTGAAGAGATATCTAACAGATGCCTATCTTGGTAGACAAGAGATCCACTCCTGTATTGGAAAGAGAGAATAACTGTTTACCCCAATCTTCATCAGCTTGCCATCAAATATCTTTGTCTGCCAGCAACGTCTGCTCCCAGTGAACACATTTTTTCAAAGGCTGGAGAAGTCCTCTGCAAAAAAAGGAGTCGCCTGAAGCCCAGCACAGCACAGCAAATCATTTTTCTAAATAAAAATGTCTAAAACCGCTGCACTCGCCAACTTTATTGAAAGCTTCCCAGGTCAAAGTTCTTGAGCGTCCACATCCCAGTGATACTTGAAATGGTTGTGTTGACAGAAACTTGAATGTGTTTGGCTATTTGGCCACCTCGGACTTTGGAAGGAGCGCTGGGGTTAACTGCAGTTCTAGTTCTACACTTTTGTCTTGGATTTGTACGACTATTTCACTCCAGTTTTTATGGAGTTGTAAGTGTGTGTTTTTGGGTTTTTTCCCTCTATAAAGGTGAGTTTTTTTAAGTAACATTTTGACATCTTGATGTATTAAGTATCAGAGTGCAATGGAACTGTTTTAACTTAACTCAATTCATGGTAGGGCGGCATGGTGGCGCAGTGGGTAGCGCTGCTGCCTCGCAGTTGGGAGATCTGGGGACCTGGGTTCGCTTCCCGGGTCCTCCCTGCATGGAGTTTGCATGTTCTCCCCGTGTCTGCGTGGGTTTCCTCCGGGCGCTCCGGTTTCCTCCCACAGTCCAAAGACATGCAGGTTAAGTGGATTGGCGATTCTAAATTGGCCCTAGTGTGTGCTTGGTGTGTGGGTGTGTTTGTGTGTGTCCTGCGGTGGGTTGGCACCCTGCCCGGGATTGGTTCCTGCCTTGTGCCCTGTGTTGGCTGGGATTGGCTCCAGCAGACCCCCGTGACCCTGTGTTTGGATTCAGCGGGTTGGAAAATGGATGGATGGATGGATGGATTCATGGTATGAGGGTCACAATTGTTCACTTCAGAAACCTTGTCCATTTTTATTATATACAGCTTTATAGTCTACACTGATTTAGAGGAATTTCTTTTACTTATAAAATTTAACTTGTAAATTACTATAGTTACTGTTAATATTCAGAATTAA
Source organism: Erpetoichthys calabaricus (assembly GCF_900747795.2). Taxonomy (NCBI): domain Eukaryota; kingdom Metazoa; phylum Chordata; class Cladistia; order Polypteriformes; family Polypteridae; genus Erpetoichthys; species Erpetoichthys calabaricus. The sequence continues at coordinate 3,534 of NW_026261593.1, read as the reverse complement.
GGGCAAATTTGTTGCTTTCAATGTTTTCCAGGACTACCAAAAACTACAATGCATTTTGGATGAGTTTTAAGAAGTGATTTAGGCCTAACAAATGTCTCAAGATCAGCACTCTGTCAAAAACCACTGGCGAGGCGGACACTTTGGAAATTTAAGAGTCAAGTGTTTCTGTAAATTTGTTGTTTTGTTTTTATTTTTGGCTGTATAACAAGTAAACCTGCACCACTTTGGGGGAAATGCAGTGAGGTAGTATTAAATTTAAGATATAAATTACATTTTGTGTTTACAATCTGGCGGCTTGGACCAATGGTTCATTTTACAGACCTTTTACCCACAGTCTGGGACAAATACAGGTAATCCTGCCAGTATACAGTAGTTATGAAACACATGTTATGACGCCATTCATTTTAATGGCAGCCAGTGTGTAGCTTGATATTTTGCTGATTAACAGAATTGAAGTTGGGAGTGGGTTAGACCTGCTGTGGCCAGTTACTTTAGGCAGAGGTGACCGTCTCAAGCCAAGTCTTTCCATCTTTGGAGATGAGGGTGCATTGTCCCCATGTCACAAGGCTCCTGATGGCATACTTTGAGAAGTTTGGTGCACTTGTTGTCAGTGCTGAGATTAGTAAACATGACTTTTCAATGCCACACTTTAAAGGCCTACTTTATTTGTCTTAAGTGATCCTGTAGTTTCTATTTAGCAGGTTTCTGCTACTCCTGCTGTCCTAGAAAAGACTCTGCTTGCCAGAATCTCACAAGACTGATTGTGTTCTTGGTATGTACCATACTGTTCATAACAGTACACTGGACATTTTATTAAACAATATTTTTGTTTGAACATATCGGATCATTAACATTTAAATCATGGTTGGTATAACAAATACCTGATACTTTACTTATGGGTCTCAATTGTTAAGCATGATGTTAATACAAAATGTCTGTTTCAGGTGACTCACTAATGACTGCACAGACGATGCTGAGCCTTGAGAGCCAAGTGGTGTGTGAGGGGCGACGTTCACCTGCGTCTTTTTGTGAATGGAATTGTACTGATCAAGTTTTCTACAATAAAAATACAAAGAAGCAGCATTGACACTTCATTTCTATGAAAGTGCAAAAAACTTTGACATGTAAATTGTTTTTTGTGCTTTAAGGGTTGCTAAAGCTATTCAATCTTACTACTATGCTTTGGTTTGGTTCTGCTTATTCTATGCTATTCAGAGAATTCTCTTATCAAGACTGTTCACAACAGCATGTTGAGTTACAGAAAATGTAATTTGTGAAATGACAACCTCTATGTAAAATTAATTTAACAATTGAAGACAGTTTGTAGTTATTTGTACAAGATGTGTAATGTGAACAAAACTAGAACTCGGTACATGGCAGAGGAGCACACCGACATGCAGATCAAGTCCAGTTTTTAAATGTTTTCCTTTTAAAGTTAATCAAAACCTTGTAATCTGACAGTCTGAGTCATCTGTGAAGAAAAATCCTCTGCAGTGTGTGACTTTGATGTGGAGGACATTTGTGTTTATGCAGACCTTGTATGTATCTGTTCCTAGTTTTAGTCCTGTTCCAATTATGAATTCAGTTTTTGTACGCTGGCCAGCACTTTTCTAGTCCTTAACTTTCTGAATCATTAGCAGGAAAAGAATCTGTACACGTTCATTAATGCAACTGGACAGAACTGGTTGGTTTTTTGTACAAATTACTTTGTCTGCTCATGTTTTTGGGTTATTGCAAACTGTCTTTATTAAAACTTAATTTGAAATATCAAACGGGCTGAAAGTGTAGGTTTTTTCTTGGTTTTTGTAGAATGTGCAACAAATTTACTTTGCATTGTCCAGATTTGTTTTCCATAGTGACACATTTCTTTATATTCTACAAAGATGGGACTATTCTGGTTTGAATTTTAGTAGTTATTGATGATAAAGGAAACTGTAATGAATTGCCGTGGAGTTATTTCAATTAAGCATCTGGGTATTGCATTATGTGTAAACATTACAGTACTTTAGTGCAAATTTAAGAGCATTTCACATTAGACTACTGGCAGTGTAATGTATTGTAGATACAGTATTACTGTTTTACTAGCAATTCTTCTAGTTATTGCAAAACTTAGAGTGACAGTTAGTGATGGACCAATCACATTTCCACGAGGTGTAGTCTAGTTTGGTTGAAGAGTTAAATTCAAATACTGATATATGCTGGTTTTACATTAGAATTAGAATATGAATGTACATTATGCAGATTAAATTCCCGATTAGAAGTCTAACACCAACCAGGTTTTCAAGGAGCATTGCCTCATAATCGGAACTATCAATCAAACGGATCAGGCAACGGCAATCTGCAATCCCCAGACAGATGCTGGCCAGGTTTGTTATTGAACACGAGACCTGGCGCTGTCCGACTGGCGTAATTGTTCAAGTCACCGTTACGTTTACTTCTAAACAACGGTAATCAGTGCTGGCGTCTAACGTATCTAGTCAACGTTGATCCGATTACTGCAGAATAATTACTTGCTAAGCGTATGTCGATTTACAATGCTTGACATTATTGCCAATTATAATTTTTGACTTCAAAGATGTCAATCACAACTTCATAGACATTCGGTATTCGTCCACAATGCTCTTAAGACCTTGTTGTTAAAATGTGCTGTTAATACAAATGGCCAGGAGGTGTCACTAGAGAGGTGAGTGTCAAATGCTTCGAAGCTTCGATACGATTTCCGACACAATTGCTTCAAACGTGTTGATTCTTCGTGAGGCTTCACTCCGCCATCACTACTGAACTCCGCTCCTCCCCCGCTGTTCTCTGCTGCTGCAAGCTGCTCTCACCAAGTCATTCGCTACCATGAAACACCTCTGCCTGTTTTTCCTGCACAACAACCACCATACTTGAGTGATTGTCTCCTGTCCCAGCTGTAATCCGCAAAGCTCTAAACTGCACACCGTTGTGCAGCGTAAGAGCTGCCCGTCCTTGCCTTTCAGACAAAGCAGCTCTCTTATCAGCAAGCAGATATGAGAGTGCAGCGATCTGCGACAAACTGAGTTCTCCTGCATTTCTCTCCCGTTTCTCAGGGTCAAAAGACTCCGTAATTAAAGCGCGTGCTTTAACACTGAGCGATCGTTGCTTAATCTGTATGGCATTCTCCTTATACATCGTTACTTGTACTGCTAGCTGCTCGCGGCTTTTTGGACAGGTATTTCTTATGTCTCTTGCCTCCTCATCTAACTGCTTTATAATTATTAACAATACACAAACTCTCTGACCAGCAGACAAGTGTAGGTTTTCTATTGTAGGCGCCTTTGCCTTCGCTTTATGCAGAGACGGCTTATCTGCGTCTTTGACCAGCGCAGCTGCTGCGCCCGACTCCGCCCTCCTCGAGGAAAGCGCAATGACCTCCGAGTCGACCTTCTCTACGGCCGCTGCTCCTGATGATACGTTTAACGTTGCCGTTAACGTTGCTGCTGCCTCCGTTTTTAGCGGAGAAAACACAGCTGTAACAGCTGATTGTACCGTACACCTAAAAAACTTTAGAAA
>NW_026261592.1:1647638-1656437 GCF_900747795.2 Erpetoichthys calabaricus | reverse complement strand
AGCCCCTCACACAGCTGATTCACTCCTGAGTCCTCCATGTTGTTCCATCTCAGGTTCAGTTCAGTCAGTCGTGAGTGTGGAGAAGAAAGAGCTGAGGAGAGAGCTGAGAAGCATGTGGAGGTGAGACGACATTTAGACAGGCTGTGAAGATAAATAGAGAGAAGTGAGAACATAACGGCAGACAGACAGACAGACAGACAGACCATCGGTGGTCTCAATAAGTGACATGATGACTACAAGCAGAGCTGGATGCTCAGGTGTGTCATTGAACAGCAGGCTGCTGCTAGCATTTGAACTGAAACACAATTTGAACTCCACACCAATGCTGCCCATCAAGGCGCTATATACCTGAAGCATCTTCTGTCTGTCAGGTTACCCTGAGTGATGAGAGGACCTCAGCCGTCACACTGGGCAGGAGTGTCACACAGCAGGATTGACCTTGTCCTCCACTTGAGTGTTCAGATGCTCTTCTCTGAGTTGTTGACAGCCGAGTGACAAACTCAGATTTCTGTCCATCATTCAGGACTCAGGGTGAGGACACAACTGAAATGATTGACAGGAGGCCATTTACAAATGCCAGCCTCTCCAGATGTTCAGTGACAACACCTGTAAATCAGTCAGCCTTTATTTTAGAGAGCGCTAGTCACAAACTAACAACACAAACAAGAGGACAAATAAAAACAACGAGCCCAAAGATAAATAAGTGACAAGGGAGAGCTGACAGGAGAGGTGATGTGACATGGGAGGACATGATAGTCCAGTCCAGGAGGGACACACAGAGGGTCACCGGCTGCTCACAGTGACGCTCCACTGTGTCCAGTCATCTTCTCTAAGGCCTATCAGCCACCTGAGCTCAATGGACAAACTCCACTCAGCTGGTTGGTGACACGGGTTCAAGGTGATGGGCTTGTTGTGTCATAGCGAGGGTCTCTCAGTGTCACCGCACACACCAGCTGTCACAGACACAGTGGACTGAAGAGCTTTGGTGGTCAGTAGAGAGTTTGGACCCTGGACAGGCCTCCGCTCTTCATGGCCACTTAAGGACCAAATTTAAAAAACTGAATAATAAATAAGACAGAGGATAAAATAATAAGACATAGAAAAATCAAAATCAAATAAAGAATAAAAATGTGTTTGAGTGTCACTGTCACAAAGTGGACAAATGGATGCAGTTTACAAATTAGAATTTGTGTACAAATATTGATGAAGATATTACAGATAAAAAATATGAAGAGAGACAAAGCCATCCCCTTTATTTTATATAGCGCCTTTCAATCCAAAGTCACTTTACATGTCCAGCTCTCTCCTTGTATTCTTACTCTGCGCACAGACAGGTGACGTGACTCACTCAGGGTCACACAGCATGTGACAAGCAAGAACTGAACCCGCGTCACTGGGATGTCAAGTGCGACACCTCAGCCACTGGGCCACAGAACTGGGAATCAGGATTGGTCAAAATGACAGAGGAGGCGGGACATGAGCTGTCAGTCAGCCTGAGAAGGTGTGAAGAGAAGGCGGCCATCTCAGTGAATTTGATTATCAGGCCTTTGATCAAATGGGACACTTTGGTGTCTTTAGATGACCTAAAATGTCGACTGACTGAAGTGTTTGATTATTGTGTTGTTAAACATTTGGTCAAAGTGTGAAGGCTAAGGAGGGCTGAAGTGACACACAGACACTCAAACGTGTGACATGAACAGGACAGTGGCACAGTGGTTAGACACACATCAGGGACCAGGGTGCAAATCTGAACACACGACTGAGCTCTCGGCTCTTGGTGCTGATTCTTTTTTCATTTTTATACTGATAAGACTTCAGGGGAGTTGGTGGCTTCACATTTATGAGTCAAGTGCTCAAGGATGTGCTGACAATAAACAACTAAAGTAAAATGTGTACAAATAAGAGTGACATACAAGTGACAAGGGCCACAAATCAAATGTCATTGGACAAACTCTGAATTGTCACAGATCTACAAACACTGAGCTCAGTTTGTGTGCTCAACTCAACTGAAATCTTCTTAATGGCCGACGAGAAGATGAGCCAAAGACGAAGTCAGCTGAGAAGTCAGCGCCGCATTTCAGGCCTTCGTCAGGCTGTGGACTGCAGGACTTGGGTGGTGTCAGACTTTTCACTCCTTCAAAAACTCCAAGACTGAGGTGAGCTGCTCAGTGGTCTTGTACCCCATGTTTGTCTTATTGTGTTATTGTTAAGATTTGCATTTTTTTTTAACTATGTGAATATTCTAAAGTTATTCTTGTTTTTGTAATTCTTTAGTGTTTTTGTGTTATTTCTGTTATGACTTCTTCTGAATTCTTTACACTTTGAGGTAGTTGATGATATTTTCTGTTTTCTAGTGATGCCATCTTCAGTTCTTGTGTGTCACTATTCTGTGTGTCTGTTGTAAAGGAGTTGCTACAAAGTGACACTCAGGGTCACAGTAAGTGTTTTGTCAAAGATCAAGGAGTATAAAGTTCAGTCCATTAGACTTCTGCGGTATCTGAGTTTGTGGATGTGACATAAAGAATAAGCAGACGTGTGTTTAAATGTCAGACATCACAACTGGTGCTTTGTGTTTCAACTGCGAGTTTGGATTTCACTTTCAGTTCTGACACTCGGCTTTTTGATCTTTCAGTTCTGATCTCCTCTTCTGGCTCTCGATTCCCATCTTTCTCTCAGTCCCTTTTCTTTCTGCCATTTTGATTTTAGTTCTTATTTAAACTCAGATCATTCAAAATGAGTGAATCAGTGAAAGAAGACGGGTTTACAAAGATATGAAGCCCCTCCAGGGAGAGGTTAAAGATTTAAAGACCCCGATGATGCAAGTCATAACTACTTTGTTACAAACTCTAACTGATCTTTCTACTTCAAGTGCTCACATAAATCAAGGTGCTGGTGGTCTGCCAGTAGCTGGTGGGAGTCACGTAAAGGACCAGCCAGTCCTCATGTGATTTGTTTTACTGGAGACCCTAAAGATGGAGGAGATGTTTGAATTAACAAAGGACGTGTTTGATTGGGAGGCAAATCCTGATTCTAAAAATCAACTCATGTTGGTCATTTAATGTCACTGCTTGATGAGAAGCCACCTGAGTGGACATTCACAATGACAATACAAGTCACAGTGCTGTCCATCTATTGAGGATTTGGTTTGTGAACATAGAAACATTTTAAATATGGCTGTCAGATTAGAGGTGGCAGTCAGTCGATTACTAGAATTCAGACAAGACATTCAGTCAGTTAGTAAATATAAAGTGACACGTGACATGTGAGCCCATGAAGTGGTCAGACTGATGACCTTCTCATGTCACTGCTGACCACACAGAGCTGGCACACCACATGGTGTCAGGGCTGCCAGTCCTGATGGTGTCGACTCTCAGGTGTGACTCCATCACAAATCTGCTGCTAATGTCCTGCTGTCGTATGGACAGGCCAGTCAGCTACGTGACGATCATCGGGGGGTTTACTTCTGAACTGCTTTACACCCTAAAGACCTTAAGTAGTCAGTGAAGAGGGTGGGATTTGACCCTGGAGATGTGGGGTAGCAGTGCTCACCTCTGTGCTGCCCCCCCCCCCCGTGAAGGGATCACTTTGACTAAAACGAGTTCCAGAGGTGAACTCCATATTTCTACAGTAGGAGTGAAGACAGCCGGAGTTCAGAGGTTAGGATTGTTAATGAAAACTGAAACTGAAGTGACGAAAAAGTGTTATGTTAAACAAAATAAAAGTGAAAGGAAAAGATGAAAAATAAAAACTAAACTGAAATTAAAACTGAACTGAAATGAAATACAAATCTTTCATTTTTTTGAATAACCAGACCAGAGTTCAGCAATCAATTAGTTGACAGATTTTGTTGTTTTCCATTCCTGTAGCTCTCTCTCTCCGTTGTTTTCTGTGTGTTTTACAAATCTGTTTCTTTACTTGTGCTAATTGTATATTTATGATCATCAATACTCACCTGAGAGTCTGTCCCTGCGCTATACACACACACACTGTATGCTATTGTATTGTACTCCGCTCAGCTCTGGGCGACACTCCAAGGCTGGACCTTCACCTCCACTCACCGGCGGGCGGGCGGCCGAGCACTTGGACTGATGGACTTTAGCAGCACAGAAGGGTCTCTGAAGTGTTTGAGGGTCAGTGCTGTCTCTTCATGGCACCTCTTCATGCTCAGCGCGGACTCCTTCATCACCGACTGCTCACCACAAAGATTCTGCTACAGGCTGTTTATTCTCCGCCAACTCTACGCTCTTTATAATCAGCATTTTAATTTATAAAGATATCACTTTACACTTTCATGACATACTGGGCACAGGATATAAATTACTTTAAAAAAAGTATTAATATGACCGCAGCACACGTGAAATAACTGAGCACTCACGTATGATTACTTTACATTCTACAGCACACGTGATGTCAGCGACAGACGACGACTCTTCTGTGGAGGGCACTGGCACAATGGCAGCCCCCTCAGACTGGTACTTCAATTATTAGATGAGCCATAGTGTGTTTTATTAAAATGACTTTATAAAAAAAAGATTTATTTTTTAGAAAATTGTTAACAAAGTACGGTAATTATGGAACTTGTGTTTCCATTAAAAAGATTACATTTTGAATCTTGTTTTCTATACAAAGATGTTTCAGTGTTTAGGTGTGAGAGGCTGCAGCCCCACTTGTACTTAAAATGTTTTATCAACCATAAATAACGAGACCACCTTGAGTTAGTAGCAAGTTCTTTCATTTACTTATTTTTGAAAGTATTTAATTTGTTGTCAAAATTAGTCAGAATGATGTAAGTGGGGCGTCACTGTGATTTGATTTGGGGGGCTCCACATTCCTGACTACACCCGCAGTTCACGCGAAGGACGCAGCTGCTGCCGTTGGACGCCAATATGAGGCTGCTGGTGATTTGTGATTGACGAGTGATGAGGTGAAATAAAACAAACTCAGCAATCGGGGAGAGACGACCGGCCGGAGGAAGTTGGTTTGTTGTCTCTTTTGTTCTTATAGGAGTTCATTAGTGCTAACCGTATTATTCTTATTAGTGGGGGACTCCCAGAATGAATAACAAGATGGCTGCATGTTCATTTAGTGTAGCAGACAGCTGGTTCATTTACAAACCTGTGACAGCAGACTGAGGGGGGATTTTCAGTTCAGGAGGGGAACTGATTTGGGAGAAGCGGCTCAGGTTTAGTGGACGGAGCACTCAGGTTAAACGGCTGTGGTTTGTCTCACCATAGGGAGCCACTTTAGTCAGCTGATGGCTGCTGGGCTCTTAGAGCAGAATTTATTCATTTATTTATTTATTTAATATTTATTTATTGATTTGAATGAGTTCAACAGATGAATTCTTTCCTTTGAATTTTCATATTGGTTATTATTATTATTTTTTTTTTCCTGTGATGAACATTTTCTTTATTTTTTAAATGCACTGCATTTGTTGTTACATTTGTCCTAATTCATAATTGTGCGATCTCTGACCAGTGTCTGACCTCGTCACCTGCCTGATGACGTCTACTTGGGGGGCTAAGGAGTGTTTTGCTCGCTTATCTCCTGTCACACCACACACCACAGTTTATTTATCAATGAAGACCCCACACAGGTTGTGTCCCCGTCACTTGTCACTGTTCTGTGGACACTGAGGTGTGTTTGATCTTTCATATTCTCCACGATGAAGGAGAGTCTCATTATTACCTATAAGCTTCTTTAGACAAAAGTGAATATTCTACAGATTTGTAACTGACTTATTGTGATTAAAGTTATTGATTCCTGCAGCTATTAATAAAAATTGTTTTAAAAATAACACAATACAAAAATTACAAAACAGGCTTTCAATGCACAGACATATCTAACAATAACACGAAAATGACTTTTCTAGAACTTTCTAATCAGTTGTACTTTTCTCACTTCTCAACAAAGAGGGTCTAATAGTGAATTTCTATATAAATTATTATTTGATTTCTGTTGTTATTGAGCTGCTGTTGTGGCTTTCAGGTGGCACTGTGACACACAGCAGTGTATGTTCTGACATGGACCCTCATCTATTTGTAGGCCTGACACCCCCTGATGGACACACTAATGTCACCCCTCTGTGTCCACAGACAGTCAAACTAAACTCATTGATGTTTTATTACTCACTTGACACATCTGCAGCAGATGAGCCCCGGCGCCAGTCTCCTGATGCACTCTGAGGTGAGCTCTGTCTGTGACAGGTTGAGCTCCTCAAGTTCTCCACAGCAGCTGATGACAGAGCCCAGTACAGCACAGTCCAGAGGAGATAAAGTCATCTTACTAAACTCCATCTTTAAATCCTTCCCAATGGCGTCTCTGATTAATTTCTTATTCTGAGTCTCATAGAGCCACTGACACAATCGCAGAGCTTCACGTTTATTTCGTCTCCATAGTGTCTGTTCAGCTTTCTGCTTCACCCACTCCAGTATTCGCTTTGCTGTCTTCCTCTCAAACTCCCCCATGACTCCCCTCAGTGTTTTAAATACAGAATATCTGGCCAGTCCTGCCAAGAATCGAGTGAGAATCTCAAACCGGCCATCTTTACATGAGTCCAACTTCTCAAGCAGCTCCTCAATGCCCCCTGATGGATTGAGGTAGAAGGAGCAGGCGGCCATGAACTCCTGCAGGGTGAGATGGTAGAATGTGTACGTTGTGTGCTCCAGAGTGCTTTCTCTCTGAAGGATTTCTTTGAGGAAACCTGAGAGGAATGGAGAGGACAGGACTGGCTGGAGACCAAAGGTGGACATCTCAAACTTATCATAAAACACTAGAGTTCTGTTAGCCAACCCATAATAAGCCATCTTTCCTAGTTTGATCAGAATCTCTTGCTGGTTCTTGGCTTCTCGCTTATGATTGGTGAGAATGTTGTGAAGGAACATCACAAAGAGTTCAGTGACAGTTCTGGGGGCAGATCCTCGCTCTTCTTCAGGTGTCATGAAGTGGCTCTTCAGCACAGAGCAGATAATCCAGCAGTACGAGGGGTTGAAGCACATGGTGTACAGGATGGCGTTCTCCTCTACGTACTGAAAAGCCTCAGAGCCCTGATAAGCATCACCAAAGAACTTCTTAAAGTACATCAGCCTTTGTTCAGGGAAGAACCCCAGGATCTCTACAAATCGATCAACTCTCTTCATGTCTAGGGACTCCAGGGCTGTTGGTCTGGTGGTTATCAGGACTGTGCAGCCCTTCAGTAATATCCCTCTGATCAGATTGGAGACCAAGATGTGGACAGAGAAGCTCTCAACTGGGTCTGAGGAGAGTTTTCTTGGTTTGAATTCCAGTTTGTGTTTGTACTCATCCAGTCCATCAAATATAAAGAGCAGAGATTTGGGTTTCTGAAGGATTTCCCTCAGTCTCGCGTCATTGAGATATTTATAGTGCCTTGCAATCAGACTGGTCAGAGGCATCTGTGGCTCTGTCTCTGTGTCTAGTAGGTTGAGCTCTCTGAATTTAAACAGGAACACAAATGCAAACCTCTGGTACTGAGTGCCTCTGGCCCAGTCAAACATGATCTTCTGCACCATGGTGGTCTTCCCAATTCCAGCCACTCCACTGACCACTACAATGTGAGGGTCTGTTTCACTTCCAGGACTCCTACTAAAAAGCTGCTCAGTCCAGATTCGCTCACATTTCTCCTTTGTCCGCTCCTCTATCAGCTTTGCATGAGTTCTCCCCATCTTCTCAAGTTCATGGTGCCTCTCACTGTAGGTTCTTTTGAACTGTTTGATGATCATCAGCTCTGTGTATCGAGTCTCAAAGCCCACAGTTCTGGTGTGTGGATATCCAGGAGAAGCCTGATCCTCTAGAGTTTTTGTGGATTCAGACACACCACCTCTGTGTGTCTCATGGAGACCTGAAAGTGATAAAGAGAATTTTTGAAAAAGAACAAAAAAAAAAAAAAAATGGAGTTTTGTAGGTTGACTTTGATGTTTGGGAGATGCCAGCTGTTCCTGCACCTTATAGTCATGGTCACTGAACTTGAGGATGTGGCTAACCTGTGGTGAAGTAGGAGATTACAGATCTTACCCAGGTGTCTTTCAGGGGGATAGTGTGAACCTGAGAGGAGACTTCAAGCAGACAGGTAGAAACAGGTGTGTCATTGTTGGACATGCAGTACACACAAGGCTACAGGTGCACACAGGCCAAGCGCTCCAACTAAGAGCTGGAAGTTACCAACCATTTTGAGGTCTTTGTGGAGCTTGACGGTGACTGTGATAAGTCTGTGTTGGAGGAGCCCCAGCGGGTCAATTGAAAACCAGTCACCCCAGAAAGTCAAAAGCAGTGAGAGTACAGGACTCAGTCACCAGAGGGATTGAGATTTAGGTTTGTGTTCTTGTGTGGTCAGACTCTTGTAGGATGTGCTGTCTACCTGATGGACAGTTGGGATACCTCCTCGGAAGGGTGAACAGTCTGCTGGCAAAGGTTGGGGGGATTTAGTTCTCATTGGCCATACTGGAACAGGAGACAAATGTGTGGGCAGAATGACACTTTGACAATCAAGGAGTTAAATGACAAACTGAGGAGTGGAACTGACATGGTGGTCTTCTCTGAAGTTCTGACCTTTCAGTCCATAGAAGACTGAGGGGATTAGAAAGTTTAAACACATGGCTCATCTTGGGGTAGGATAGAAGGGCACAGGTTTATGGGGTATTGGGATGTCTTGATAAGATGCATTTGATCAGGAAGGACACCAATGTGGGGGGTGTGGGGGTGTTAGGTAGGACATATAAGTAGACTAGCAAAATACCCGCACTTCGCAGCGGAGAAGTAGTGTGTTAAAGAGGTTATGTAAAC
>NW_026261592.1:1612638-1645138 GCF_900747795.2 Erpetoichthys calabaricus | reverse complement strand
GGAAGTTCGAGAATTAGTGATGAGTCAGTCAGTCAGTCAGTCAGTCAGTCAGTCAGTCAGTCAGTGAGTCAGTGAGGGCTTTGCCTTTTATTAATATGTATAGATATCTATCTATATATCTATCTATATCTATATATCTATCTATATTTTATATATACAGTATATATATAGCAAAATACCCGCGCTTCGCAGCGGAGAAGTAGTGTGTTAAAGAGGTTATGAAAAAGAAAAGGAAACACTTTAAAAATAACGTAACATGATTGTCAATGTAATTGTGTTGTCATTGTTATGAGTGTTGCTGTCATATATATATTTATATATACAGTATATACAGTGGAACCTCGAGATACGATCACCTCTGTATACGAGAAATTCAAAATACGAGGAAAGTATGAGCGAAAAATTCAGATCTAAATGCGAGCATTGGCTCGTGTAATGAGCCAGGCTGTGGGTATAGCTTGCGGCTTAGCGAGGGGGCGTGGTAGCAGTTGCAAGCCGCGATCTGCGGTGTCTGCGTTTCTCACTTAAGTGCACAGGTGGGAAACTGCCCACATCCATGATTGTTCCTGTGGCTGATGGGCTGCAGCTGCCATGTCCTCCCCGCATATATAGAGAAGCGCGAGCCGGTTAAGGGGGAGAAGAAGTAAAAGAAAAGAGAGGAGAGAGAGCGCGCAGGCAGGCAGGCAGGCAGTCGGTGCGGGAGAGCGAGCGAGCGAGTGCAGGCTCGCGTGTAGCTGAACAGTGAGCTGAACAGGCGAGCCAAACAGCTGAAGCAGGAGTAGAGAAGGTCAGCTGCATTATGAGTGTCTCGCCTGTTGCAGAGCCCGCAGGTGAGACGCTAACAGAGAAGAAGCACCGGGGATTGTCATCTGTTTTTTAAAGACTGCATCCTTTTGAAGTTTTAACCTCGTGTTAAAGGATTGTTATTCTTGTGTATTTTAAACCTCCACTTCACAACTGTTTTAAGGATTATTTATTTAAAGATTTATTGAATGCTCTACTGCACTTTGGACACCTGTTTTGATTCTTTTAATAATCAGTTATATTATTTACCAGTGTTATTTATTAAAGGTAGACTACAGTATATATAATTTATCAGTATTATTTGTTAGGAAAATTGATTTTTATGTTAATATATTTGGGGTGCGGAACGGATTAACTGGATTTCCATTTTTTTCAATGGGGATGTTTGTTCTAGATACGAGAAATTCGCTATACAAGCTCAGTGCTGGAACGAATTAAACTCGTATCTAGAGGTTCCACTGTATATATATATACACACACACACATACATACACACACACACACACAAACATATATATCCATCACATATCTACATATATATATCTACATTCATATATATATATATATCTAAATACATTATATATATCTATACATATATATATATATATATATATATATTTATACATATATATATATATATATATATATATATATATATATATATATATATATGCATATATATCTATACATATACATATACATATATATGTACATATATATATATATATATATATATATATATATATATATATATATATATATATATATATATATATATACATACATACATACATATACACATCCACATATATATACTGTGATAGATAGAGGTCTCCGTGACCCCTTGAACCCTCAGACTAGACGTCAGACACCAGGTAAAAGTCCAAATATGAATATTTATTTTAATAATAAAGTGCACAAAGCACCCTCCTCTCCACAATACTCAATAATAAATCACTAAACAATACACAATAATCAATCCTCCACACTCCCAGACGCGTTGCCACCCTTCCACCCAGCTCAGCTCAACGTCTGGGATTTCCCATCGTCCTTTTATACACCCTGACCCGGAGGTGTTCCTGTTCAATCCGTCCACAGTTCCTTATCCCTTCCGGGTCAGGGTAAACAGTCCTTTTCTTCAACCCGGGAGCACATCGTATCTTCCTGTCACGTGACCATGACGTACTCCCGGGTTATAGGGCACATAAGAGCCTCCGAGTCCCCCTACAGCGACTCCTGGTGGCCCCCAAGGTATCCAGCAGGGCTGCGTATAAAACTACATAGTCCATGAGGCCCTGCTGGAACTCGGGGAACGTTCACGCTGTTGGGAGAGCTCCTCCTGGCGGCCTGGGGGTGAGAACCGGAATCGAAAGTCGGCAATCCACCACAATACATATATATATACACATATCAACATATATATACACATACATATACACACATACATACACACACACATATACATATATACATATACACACACACACATATACATATATACATATACACATACATACATACATACCTACACACACACATATATATATACGCAGACACATATATATACATATATATCTACATATCCACATATATATATACATATCTACATATATATACACATGTATATACATATCTACATATATATATATATATATATAGCTGATTACCCAGTGGATTCGCTCACTGAGTGCAAGAGAAAAAAATAAAATGTAGTATGTATAAAATAAGTTTGTTAATTGCCAAATTTATTTTTCCACATAGAAATCAATATAAACAACATTAACATCATTATCATATGAGAATATGAAGTAATATATAAGAAGCACATTGCATCTATATATATAAAATCCCTATGTGCGTCCAGGTGTCCATGTGTGTGTGGTGAAGTGCGCATGCGCGGGGCACGGTGCTATGCGCGATATTACTTTTCAGAGAAAGTTAGAGGCGTTTTACGGAAATACAACCCAGTATTACTGCGAGAGGAAATTAAAGGTACACAATACAGTGACGCATATTACAGCCACATACAAGCCAGTATTACTGTCAGAGGAGATTAAAGGCATATTACCGACGCGCACGCCTGTATTACCGCCAGAGAAAATTAAAGGTATATTACGGACGTACAAGCTAGCAGACGTACAAGACGGTATCCTTCAATAAGGGCGCGCACAGGCATCCTTCAATAAGGGTGCACACAAAAAGGTGAGCCTCAAAAGCGTGACCTCAATTGGGCGCAGCGAATAAAGGCGCGCGTAAATAAAGATTTGCACCTTTGTTGCTCTTCACATATTCCAGAGCCATTTGAACTAAATTATCTACGAACGCCTTCATTCGCCGCGCTCAATTGAGGTCGCCTTTTTGAAGCTCGCCTTTTTGTGCGTGCCCTTATTGAATAGAGCCGTACAAGACAGTATTACTGTCACAGAAAATTAAAGACACACAATACACGGCGGCAGCCCACGAAGAACGGTCAGCTCAGCAAGTAAACATCAACAAAAGAAAGGCTGAAAGAAAGAAAAATACGACCAACAAAAAGAATGAGGTCAAGGTCCCTTGCCATTTAGACTGTTCCTACTAATGTTTATGCACTACTGTTCTAGCACCCGTTATTGTAACGGGCTAAATGACTAGTATAAATATAAATTATTAAACAGTAAAATCATCTTCTATAATACGCTACCGTAGCTATTCGTTTGTCTGTCCAGGATTTTAAATCAGCTGTAGCTCGCAAACCGTTTCACCTATTGACTTGAAATTTGGTACACATATACTACGTCACGTCTACTATTCGCTTTCCCACACATATAAACATATATATACACATACATATACACACACATACACATACAGTGCATCCGGAAAGTATTCACAGCGCATCACTTTTTTCACATTTTGTTATGTTACAGCCTTATTCCAAAATGGATTAAATTCATTTTTTTCCTCAGAATTCTACACACAACACCACATAATGACAATGTGAAAAAAGTTTACTTGAGGTTTTTACAAATTTATTAAAAATAAAAAAATTGAGAAAGCACATGTACATAAGTATTCACAGCCTTTGCCGTGAAGCTCGAAATCGAGCTCA
Source organism: Erpetoichthys calabaricus (assembly GCF_900747795.2). NCBI lineage: Eukaryota > Metazoa > Chordata > Cladistia > Polypteriformes > Polypteridae > Erpetoichthys > Erpetoichthys calabaricus. Next base: position 1,641,246 of record NW_026261592.1, on the reverse strand, counting down.
GGTGCATCCTGTTTCCCCTGATCATCCATGAGATGTTTCTGCAGCTTCATTGGAGTCCACCTGTGGTAAATTCAGTTGACTGGACATGATTTGGAAAGGCACACACCTGTCTCTATAAGGTCCCACAGTTGACAGTTCATATCAGAGCACAAACCAAGCATGAAGTCAAAGGAATTGTCTGTAGACCTCCGAGACAGGATTGTCTCAAGGCACAAATCTGGGGAAGGATACAGAAAAATCTCTGCTGCTTTGAAGGTCTCAATGAGCACAGTGGCCTCCATCATCCGTAAGTGGAAGAAGTTCGAAACCACCAGGACTCTTCCTAGACCTGGCCGGCCATCTAAACTGAGCGATTGGGGGAGAAGGGCCTTAGTCAGGGAGGTGACCAAGAACACGATGGTCACTCTGTCAGAGCTCCAGAGGTCCTCTGTGGAGAGAGGAGAACCTTCCAGAAGGACAACCATCTCTGCAGCAATCCACCAATCAGGCCTGTATGGTAGAGTGGCCAGACGGAAGCCACTGCTTAGTAAAAGGCACATGGCAGCCCGCCTGGAGTTTGCCAAAAGGCACCTGAAGGACTCTCAGACCATGAGAAAGAAAATTCTCTGGTCTGATGAGACAAAGATTGAACTCTTTGGTGTGAATGCCAGGCGTCACGTTTGGAGGAAACCAGGCACCGCTCATCACCAGGCCAATACCATCCCTACAGTGAAGCATGGTGGTGGCAGCATCATACTGTGGGTATGTTTTTCAGCGGCAGGGACTGGGAGACTAGTCAGGATAAAGGGAATGATGACTGCAGCAATGTACAGAGACATCCTGGATGAAAACCTGCTCCAGAGCGCTCTTGACCTCAGACTGGGGCGACGGTTCATCTTTCAGCAGGACAACGACCCTAAGCACACAGCCAAGATATCAAAGGAGTGGCTTCAGGACAACTCTGTGAATGTCCTTGAGTGGCCCAGCCAGAGCCCAGACTTGAATCCGATTGAACATCTCTGGAGAGATCTTAAAATGGCTGTGCACCGACGCTTCCCAACCAACCTGATGGAACTTGAGAGGTGCTGCAAAGAAGAATGGGCGAAACTGGCCAAGGATAGGTGTGCCAAGCTTGTGGCATCATATTCAACAAGACTTGAGGCTGGAATTGCTGCCAATGGTGCACCGACAAAGTATTGAGCAAAGGCTGTGAATACTTATGTACATGGGATTTCTCAGTTTTTTTATTTTTAATAAATTTGCAAAAACCTCAAGTAAACTTTTTTCACATTGTCATTATGGGGTGTTGTGTGCAGAATTCTGAGGAAAAAAATGAATTTAATCCATTTTGGAATAAGGCTGTAACATAACAAAATGTGGAAAAAGTGATGCGCTGTGAATACTTTCTGGATGCACTGTATATACACATACATACATAGTGCATTGCAACACGGGCTGTGATTGTTACATGGGAGGGAGACGACAAATCACAGCTTCCCGCTTTCTAATCGGGCCTGTGATTGGTGCTTTGACGGATGCCCAGATCCCACAGTATTTCCCCTTAGGAGAGGTGTTAGGCAAGTGTAATTGAATAGCGGTGCTGCAAGTTATTACTCTTTTTATCTTTATTTTATTTTATTGTACTGTAGAATCAACTCACAGTTGCGCGCACCAGTGCGGCCGTGGCGGATGTGTATGGCTGCCGTTTTCATTCCCTACCACCTTCGCTAATCATTCTTGAGGCAGATTGAAGACTTAAGTGCCAGCTTAACTGAAAAATTAAAGAAAACATACTAAGTTTTTAAAAAAATCAGTTTTAACGGGAAAAGACAAAAGAAGAGAAGCAGCGGGACGCTAGGGTGAAGAGCTGCTCATTAAGCAGCAAGCGCATCAACCTCCGAGCAAACGAATGGTAAACGTACAGAGAAAGAGGATAAATAACATGAATGCTCATGTCAAGTGTATTCACTCCACGTTATCGTGCAGTGCGCTGTTACTGGTATTTTGATAAAAGAATTTGAACAACATATAAGAAGCGTATAAATTATTAAACAGTAAAACATTAACATTTAAGAAGTAAAGATACATTGAGTACTACTGCAGTGCTTTCGGGTATAGTACATTTTTTGTTTGCCCATTACATGCATAAATGTATACATTTTTTGGTGTACCTACCCGAGAACACGCGACATGACCCGGCAGTTAAAAGTTTCTCACTCCAGCAATTTTAACTCTGTTACAAAGTCATCGAATATGGTATTGCAAACGGCAGCGGGAGCGTTTCTATAAACTCAATTTAAACTTACGGTTTACACCGTGCTTTGAAGATGCATAGTACGTGACACGTGTTTCGCCGTAATTGTGGGCTCATCAGGTGTACACACTCACTGCACTCCCTTACGGGAATCTATCCTCGGACGTCAGCGCTAGAGGCAAAGCCCCTAACGTTGTGCCACGGCGTGTGGTTCGTTCATTTGACAGCATGTAGATCGGGGTAATTACATTGCAGGCATTCATAGTCTGATTCACAATCTGATTGTATGGGTGGTTACCTACCAGGTAACGCTTGTGGTTGGTGAGCAAGTCGGCTAACTTCTGCCACGGTGCCCTCTTTCAGTTGCGAGAAGCAGATCATAGAATGGTTGAAATAGTTTAATATATATAGCAAAATCCCCGCGCTTCGCAGGGGCGAATATGGTATTGCAAACGGCAGCGGGAGCGTTTCTATAAACTTAATTTAAAGTTTCGGTTTATACCGTGCTTTGTTTCATATTCTTTTCCTACCTTATCAATTGTGTAATGTGTTTTTTGAACAGGTTTGATTCATCGAAGTGATCACTCCTGCTGCGTTCAGTCACTTCACGTGAGCCGCTCTCTTGTGTGATGCTGCGATGTCCACGGGTTTATTTAATGTTAGCTAAGACCCGGCAGTTAAAAGTTTCTTGCTACAGCAATTTTAACTCTGTTACAAAGTGATGCAGACTCTCGTTTATACCTCGTGTCTTCTCATTAAATTTGTATCTCGCGAATATGGTATTGCAAACGGCAGCGGGAGCGTTTCTATAAACTTAATTTAAACTTACGGTTTACACCGTGCTTTTTTATACCTCGTGTCTTATGAAGATGCTTGTATGCGTCACTCAGTCGCTTCTTATTGTTTCGCTGCCTTGTCAATTGTGTAATGAATGTTTTCTTCAACGCTCTTTGGGGTGTTTTCTTCAGCGCTCTTTGGGGCTCCTCCTTCTTTTCTACGTACTGAGTTCACAGTCAGTTCACGTGATTACGTGGGAGGCGTGATGACGAGACACGCAACTCCGTCTCCTACGGCCATCTTGCTGCCTTCCATTACAGTATATGGACAAAAAAGAGGTTCCAGTTATGACCATTACGCGTAGAATTTCGAAATGAAACCTGCCTAACTTTTGTAAGTAAGCTGTAAGGAATGAGCCTGCCAAATTTCAGCCTTCTACCTACACTGGAAGTTGGAGAATTAGTGAGTGAGTGAGTGAGTGAGTGAGTGAGTGAGTGAGTGAGTGAGTGAGTGAGTGAGTCAGTCAGTCAGTCAGTCAGTCAGTCAGTCAGTCAGTCAGTGAGGGCTTTGCATTTTATTAGTATAGATAACTCAAAGATGAGCGTGAGGGCAGAGGGTAGCAGGGAGGTTAGGACAGGCCTGGTTTCACATAAATGGATACCCACAACAGTGTAGAAACAAATACAGAAGCAATTGAGAGGTTTCTACTCAAAGAGTCAAAGATAATCGAGTAATACATTTAAATCACTGGCCTTAAATGCAATGAAAAAATAATAAACTGTATGAGTAGTTCTGTGTAACTGAACAAACAGTGGACTGAGAAAGTATTCTGACTCCATCCCTTTCTGCAAATTTTACTATGTTACAGAGTTAATTTTAAATAGATACATTTGACATTTCTGCCTATCCATCAACACAGAATAACTCATAGTGACAAAGTGAAAACATGTTTTCAGAAAAGTGTAATCTCTCATTAATACAAATGTTTAGCCACTTAACTAAATACATTGAAGGAGCCCCTTTGGCAGCATTTCCAGCTTCAAATCTTCTTGCTAAGTCTTTATAAGCTTTGCACACCTGGATTTGTTGAGTTTATCCCATTATTCCTGGTAGATCCTCTCAAACTCCATTAGATTAGATGGTAACTGTTTGTAAACTGCCATCTTCAGGTCTCTCCACAGATGTTCTATGGGGTGTAAGACTGAGGTTTGGTTGGCCCACTCAAGGGCACTCAGAAACTTGTCCAGAAACCACTGTAGTATTGGAGGACTTTATGCACTGAAATGTCACCCCAGTCTCAGGTGGAGTGATCTCTACAGCAGGTTTTCTTCATTGGCCTCTCTGGATTTGTCTGCATTCCTTATCCTCTCAATTCTGGCCAGTCTCCCTGTCCCTATACCCCCATAGCAAGATGCTGTCACCACCAACCTTCACCGTAGGATTGTTTAAGACAGCTAATGAGCAGTGCCTGGTCTTTGCCAGACAAAATGCTTGGAGTTCTGCTCAGAGAGTTCAGGTTTTGTCTCTCCAGACCAGAGATTCTTTTTCCTCACACTCTCAGAGTTGTTTTTATGCCTTTTGCTTAACAGGGGCTTTCATCTAGCAAATCTCCAAAATAATCCTGATTGATGGAGTGCTGCTGAGATGGCTATCCTTCTGGCAGGTTCTCCCATCTCAACAGAAGACTTCTGAAGTTCTAAGAATGATTGTTGGATTGTTGGTAACCTCCTTGACTAAGGCCCTTCCAGCCCAGTTACTCATTGTGGATGGATAGAAAAGTCTCCATGAAGAGTCCTGGGGCCTCATGTATAAATGGTGCATACGCAACAAAAATGTTGCGTACTCCCATTTCCACATTCAAATCGAGAAGTGTATAAAACCTAAACTTGGCATAAAGCCACATACATTTTCATGCCAGCTAAATGCTTGGCGTACACAAGTTATCTGCTCGGTTTTGCAAACTGGCGGCACCCATCGTCAAACAGTGCTTTTGTTCCAGTGTGGTTTTCCTTTCATTTTTAGATCCACATCCCTGACGCGGCTTATCAAATGCACTGAAATTAACCAAATATTGTTTAATAGTTTAAGGCATCTGATTGTAATTAACCTGTAACAATATAATGGTCTACGGAATGGCCAAAGTATTCCAAATACCATAGCTGCTTTAGCGTTGTTTCTATCAATGCACCACTTAGAGTATTTATATCACTGTATCTGAGTGTGGAATCACAGCTCTACAGCAGCTGATCAGAAAGAGAATTATCGTTATACAGCATCAAGCACACGCAGCCATGCTGTCTATTGAACTGTTCTCACATGGCAAACGCTTCAGAGCCTTTCCTGTTCAGACCTCGCGGTTCAGAAACAGTTTCATCCCAAGAACTCTAAACGCATTCAATCAGTCCATCAAGTGCTCCTTGTAGAACTGTTTGTACTTATAAGGACAATTACCTCACTGTAAACTTGCAATGCAGTTATAATATTGCACAGCCTGAGCCACTTTATAAAGCATGTATTTACATATGATGATATCATTATAAGATGAAATGCAGCAAAATATGTTTATTACATTATACAGATAAAATGTTAACATCATTTAAATAATCTGTATTGTTAATTATTAAACATGTGAGGACACGGTGGCGCAGTGCTAGCTAGTTCAGGGATTGTTCCTGCCTCGCACTGTATTCTTGCTGGGGCTGGCACGACACTGGAAGGATAGATGGACAGAATAATTAAACGTGTACAGTACTACAAAGATATTTCAATGTTCCTTAAACGTTTTGAAGAATCGCCGTTCTAAGGTTACAGATGGCTTAACGTCTATTACAGAGCTGATTGTGTGGCGACTGGTTACTTGAAGAAAGAAAAGCAAGGACAGGAATTGAAGGTTAGTACATTTGAAAGAGACAGTACTGCTGCAATAAATTAAAAAAGCATCTTGTGTGAGGCAGGAACAATCACTGGACAGGACACCAGCTCGTCACTATCACTGTGCCACTGTGTTCCCATGTTTAATAACATTCTTTAACTCCTATCATCATGATAATTATATCAAGTATACATCTCAATTATTTAGAGAGCTGTAATTTCACAAATGTAATGGATTCTGTGTCCTGTCGGAGGAAGAGGAAGCCCGTTTACGAAACACGTAGTGATTCACACACATAGAGGACATAGAAGATCAAATACAAAACAAAGTATTTACTGTGCTAATTTAGTTACGATGGGATCTGAGAAAATAGTAAATTAAATGATTTAAAGATGAAGTTTATGACATTCTACTTTAATAACAAAATAAATTACGTGATTAAAGTGGAAATTTCGAGATTAAAGTTGACATTTTGAGCTTTTTTCCCCACTCTGTCCCTATTTTTTTTTTCCTCTGTACCCTAATAAGCTTTCATATGACACTCAGACAGTGGGCTAAGACTCGCCTTTTCACGACGACTTCGATATCTGACCACTTCTTTTTTATTTCGGGCACTGTGTGACTTTATGAATTTGACCTTTCAAGTTTCTCCACCACTCTATGTCACTCGATCAATTTCAATTTGTTGTTTATATCACTATTTAAACCAACAAATAGTACGTTTTTCTTTGCCTCCACTTGGTATTCGCTGAAATTCTTCTATTTCCCTCCTATGCTTTTGCCATTGTCTTTTCACAGAAGGCTGAGCTTATGGGCTATTGATATTGATTTGCATATTCAAGGAGGCATAATTCTGCGAGGAGTTTGGAGTGGGGCAGCAGGCACGTGCACATGCGTTACTTTTCACACTGACCGGGATTTATGTAGCGGAAGAACATGCAAGTTGGCATTCGCACAGATTTAAGCATCTGCATTTTTTTGTGCATACGCACATTTCCACTTTTGTCCGTGCGCCATATTTTAGTGCAAATTCTACACACGGCGTTATGCATGAGGCCCCAGGTGTTTTTAGACTTCTTCCATTACACAGTAAGTGTGGCAACTGAGCTTCTCTGAACACTCGTAGCTTTACAAATGGTTTTATCCCTTTGCTTCATTCCATGTTTCACCACAACTTGATTGTACAGAGAGTTCCTTGTACTTTATTGCTTGTTTTTTGTCCTGATATGCAGTGTGAATTGTTGAATCTTCTATACACAGAGACATGTGTGCCTTTCTGAAGGCCGTCCAATCAATTCAGGGGGCCACAGGTGGACTCTAATCAAGTTCTTGAAACATCTCAAGAAGAATGAAAGCAAATAAGAGACACCTGAGCACAATTTGGTGTGTCACAGCTGAGGGTCTAAAGACTTCTAGGAATGAAAGGTTTAAGTTTTTGATTTTGATTATTTTTTTGCAAACCTTTTAAAAATCACTAAAAGTCACTTTCTCGTTAAGGACTGTTGAATGTACAATGAAGGGCAGAAATGGCCAATTTATCCATTTCAAATTAAATCTACAAGAAAATAAAATGAGCAGAAAGTGAAGGGGTCTGAATACGCCTGGAATCCACTGCATTTATAATATTACCAGTAACGTGCAGTAAATCCACTTGACTTAAGCATTCCTAGTTTTCATTCTCTTTCTCTGTACGTTTACCATTCTTTTGCTCAGAGGTTGATGCGCTTGTTGATTCCCGAGCAGCTCTTCTTTTCTCCACCCTAGCGGTCCGCTTCTTCTCTTCTTTCGTTGGCATCTTTTCACGTTAAAACTGATTAAGTTAGTGTTTGTGTTGCAATTACTTAGTACGTTTTCCTTAATTTTTCACTTAAGCTGGCACTTCAGTCTGCCTCAAGAATGATTTAAGATATGAAGAGATAGGGGAAGTGACGGCAAAGGTGGTAGGAATTGAAAACGGCACCTGTACACATACGCCGCACGGCTGCCCTGCTGGCTGCTGCTGAGAGTTGATTCTACAATAAAATAAAATAAAAATAAAAAGAGGAATAACCTTGGAGGTCAATCATCACCCAAAAGTGGATAGTAGACATCACGTAGTATATGTGTACCAAATTTCAGGTCAATAAGTCAAACGGTTTGCGAGCTACAAGGTGATTTAAAATCCTGGACAGACAAACGAACAACCACGGTAGCGTATTATAGAAGAAGATAGCAGTAGTGAGAAGTTAAGAAAAATACCCCTTTATAGGCTGACTAGAAAGATTACAATATGCAAGCTTACGAGAAAACTCAGGCCCCTTCTTCATGAAAGATGTTGATTACAAAGGTGTGAAGTCACAATTTAAATGTAAGGCCTCTCCAATTTGACGGTGAGCCACAGCTTAGTGAGGATGTTTGGTACGATGAGACAGCATTAGGGGTCAAGGCCTCATATTTGGAGTGTGTTACAGACCACCTAATGACATCAATAATTTCAATTTACATCCTTTTAGAATATTAAAAAGACAAGTTTAAAGGGGGAATTTACAGTCATGGGAGACATGAATTACCTGAACGTTAACTGGGCTAACCCTGCAAATAGTGAAGGACAAGGACAGGAGTTTATAGATGTAACGAGTGACTGTTTGTAACTCTGTGTCTTAAATAATCTGAGCTACATGCGGTTTCTTCTTTTACCACACAACAAGGCCCTTCATAAGCCTCCTGTACTCCGACTCATTTCTGTTAGTAATGCAGCCTGTGATGAAGGAGTCATCTGAGAATTTCTGTACGTGGCAAAAGTAAACAGGAAGGGAGACATGTGAAGAACAGGAGTGCCAGTGAAAAGTCAGCGTGGGTTTAGATGAGGAGATCATGTCTCACTAGTGAGGTGAAATTATAAGAGGAAGCAACAAAAGCAGACGACTAGAGAGGTGTAAAAGAATAAAAAGCACAGTCTGTCTATGGGTACAGAATTGATTCAAACACAAGAAGCAAAGAGATGTGAAGAGAGGAACCTTATCAGAACTTGATCACATTAACAGTGGTGTCCCTCAGGGGTCAGTGTTGGGGGTGATGCTCTTTTTAATATAAAATAAATGATCAGACACTGGCAAGGCCTGGGAATTGTAGTAAAATGATCATTATTATTACATCAAGACAGTGGACAGAATCCATGAATAAGGCTAGCAGGATGCCAAGTTATATATAGCGCCCCCATGTGGAGCACAAGTCGCGTTAGGTTATACTAAAGCTTTATGACACACTGGTGACGCCTCATTTGGAGTGTTGTGTGCAGTTTTGATCTTTGGGCACATAAAGTCTGTTACAGCGGTAAAGAAAGTCCAGAGAAGATCAACAAGTCTGATTCAGGACTGAGAGGTCTGCACTATGAGGACAGACTGAGGGAGTTGAACCTTTTCAGCTTAAACAGAGGTAGATGAAGATGTCATAAATTATGTTTTTAGAGTTATGAAAGTAATTTCTATGGTGGATGCACTTTAATATATTAGATGGATCACACAGATGTTAACATTTTCTCCAGAAAGAGAACAACAGACACAAGGAAAAAGTGTGGACTATAAGACCCTTCGAAAGCTGACAGTTATTTTGAAAAATATGGAATAAGATTAGTGGGCTTTTTGAGATGAATGGCCTGATCTCATCACAATTGTTCTAACTGAGGATCAGAGTCCTGGAGAAGCTGATGACCGGAGACACAAGTCCAGTGGCTTACCTTTAATACCATCATCAATGGGAGTGGGCTGGAGACTGGCCTGAATGTTCATCAAAAGGTCTGGTCCTGGTGAGACAACAAGAAGAGCCAGTTACAGTAGGAAAGGGGAAGATTAACAAAAGTATACAGAAGTACACAGTGAGGTATACAACCAGAAAAATATCAAAAACGAAGGTGCACTTTGTCTGGCCACAATGAAGACTTAACGTCTAAAAGTAAACACCAAATCACCAATGTGTGACCATACTGGGAGTCTGCAACTAACTGTCCAGGAAAGAAGACCAAGAAAATGACACACCAGCCAGTATTATGAACAGCAGACATATTGTTTGTTTATCATGCTGAGGAGAGCAGAAGACAAAGTGGAGAGCAGGAACTCTTTACTGAGACCTCAGGAGAACAACAAGCTTCATGGGGATCTGAGGGGGAGACGTCTGAAAAAACAAACATGATGAGCATGAGTGTGGACATCTGGGGGCTTCTAAAGCTAACATTTACACACAGCGACATCAGTGGCATCAAAAAACAACAGAATCTGTGGCTTCCTGTTAAAGTAAAGAAAAAGAAAATATTATTACTGATCATCCTGGTGGGCTGTAGGTGTAGGCTTATAAAGTGTAGAAAGGGCGACATGCCAGTCAAATGTGCGGTCATGACAGGTGGCACATAGGTGACAGTAGCACACCAGTTACTAAAAATATGGTAGGACCACTGACCCCTTTGAAGACTTTAATAAAAACTTAAAAGAGAAATTGAGGGGAACCGGAGGATGTGTTGGCATTGATGGCCAACAATCAGGCGTCTTGGTGTAAGTGACGGACCTGACAGCCATGTGTGTCCAGTGGCTTACAGACAGTAAGGTTGTGTTTTGTGTTCCTGTGATTCTCACTTTGTCTCCTTTTGTGATTTCTACACATTCTTTGTTTTGCTCTCTCTCAAGACCCCATTAACTCACCGCCCTCTGTCACCTCCTTCAGTATTCTTGTCAGGTTTGGTGATGGAAATCTCACAAATTCTTCAGCCAGCGCCTCCCACATGCCCACCAGCACCCCACTCTTCATCTTCATTATGTCACTGATGAAAGACTCCACACCTGCCCGCCCCTGACACTCTTCTTTGGCTTTGAATCTCTGAAAGACAAGTGGGTGACCAGAGGGCTAGTTTAAAAAAGACCATTGGGGGAGCAGAGCAGAGTGGTCAGCAGGGTCTGATGACCTCACAATAACAGAAAGACCTGCTATGGAGAGTCAGGCTGTCTCAGATGATTCCCCTGAGCTCACCATCTCTGCTAAGTTCTCTGTGCCTTGTACTGACAGGGAGACCCACCTACCTTGGCCTCATCGTTGGTGAGGATGTTCTTGGTGGCCAGGTTCTGCAGGATACTCGTGATGTCATAGTCAATCACATAAGCCAGGTAGGGCTTGTAGTACTCGGTTATCTTGAGGAGGTCCTCATGAGAGAAGGTTTATATTACTCTAGGAAACTTGTGTGTTAAACCTGAAATGGAAAGAGAAAAGATGAAAATTCAGAGATGCAGGTTGGAGGCTCAGGGATGAGAATCAGTCCTAACTAGTGGGCTCATCTATTCACACAGTAAATATGACAGAATAACATCAATGACAGGCTGAACTGGTCTCATAACACAGTGGAGCTGCTGTGTATAAGAAAGGGCAGAGAAAACCCCTTTTTTACTGAACAGACTCTGCTCCATTAATATGAGTAGTGACATCCTTTACATGTTCTACAACACTGTGATGGCCAGTGTGATGTGATCGGTTAGTAATATCACTTCAAGAGAGGACCACCAATTCAACAAGATGATTAAGAAGGCTCTCAATCACTGACCACAAAGCTCAGGTTTGGAGGAGTGGATCTTTGACACACTGAATGAGCTCTGATCTCGAAACCTCAGAGATCACAGCGGTCTTGGTCACCATAGTGTAGTCAGCTTCCTGCTCTAAAAGAAATGCTCATACCTGACTTTAAAGGAAACAACAGCCTCTGGTGATCAAATTGAATCAAAATCCTTTCTAGTTACTGATCCAGTGCTTTATTTTATCTATCAGATTTAACCAGAGTTCAGATTGGGGTTTCAGGCCTAAAACATGAATGTCCTTTTGGGTTCCTTTGTTGTGTGAAGGCATCTCCACAGACATGTCAGCTGATCCTTGACTTTTGTCTTCACTCTCAGATGACCACAATGTTGGTAGAGTCGCAGTTTTGCCCCTCATTTTACTGATCAGGTGGTGGTAGTGCAGTCGGCTTTCTGTTCCTCTTCTTATTCTGATGAATTATCAGGCCTTGTGTGCCACAGAATGCCAAGCCAAATGGGACAATGCCAACTTGTCCTACAGTGGAGTGGAGCTATTGGTGCACATCACAACCAACTTTTGTTCCAGCAGTAATTTTTTTTTCCAACTTTAACACCCCAACTTTCATCAGTGTTTGTGTGTGCATTATGATTTGTGAAGTTTGTAATTGTGTTTTACCTGTGAACTCGTTACAGCACTCTGAGCCTGCACTCCACGATGAGCGACAGACAAAATAAACTGAAATAGCGACTTCCATAGGATCTGCCTGTCAGTTTATATCCAATTACTGAGGTGCTGATGGTCAGCTGTTTCCACATTTGAAGAGTGAGGTGAGTGGCAATTCAATGTCATGTGATGTTGATGCATCCAACCAGCTTGGCCTCTTATTTTTCATGTCATCTCTCAGCCAATCAAAATGCACACACAGCAGTGGTGAAGATGAGACACAATTGGCAGAGTTGGCTTTTGGGGTCATTTTCATAATAAGTTTGAACTTCTTGAAGAACAAACCCCCCATTCTTTAGACAACTGGCCACAGTGCCCCTTTTGTATGTTAGGTGATTTTTAAAGTTGTCTTGTTGTTCTCTAAGCAGTTGACTTAATGAATCCTGCATATGAGGGACTGATGGGCACTAATAAGACTGCCTCTCTCACCTTTTAGCGGTGCAGTTTTACTTAGCTGCACATTTATATTAGTAATAAACTAGAAGATCATTTAAAGGTAATGGTGTCTGGGAGTCAAATGGAGTCTCTGTCTCTCTCTCTCGTGTTTTCGGATTCATTGTGACTTGTAGAAGGAAAACCAACAAACTGCTGGGCCTGGTAACGTTCGTAAGCCATTTTTTAAGCAGAATTTGTAATTTAAAAAACACAAACTTGATGTGGAAGTTGCGTTAAAGTTAGGCAAGAATTTGACCATCTGTAAATCACGCTTAGACTATTGTGGTGTTGGCATTTTAGGTATTGTAAGCAGCAGTGAAGTGAAGTGAACAGAAAATCATTTTCATTACACTTTTCAATGTCAAGTCAGTTGCACTGTGATGTTAGTTTATTCATCTATCCATCCATTTTCTGTACCCGACTGTCCCAAACCCATAACTGAACTGAGATCGAGCCACTCATCTTTGATGGTCTCTGTAATGTCGGCTCCAGGATATCTAAATCAGCTAGTAACTCAGCCATCATCATACAAAAATGACACAAATACCATTAAAAACATCTAAATAGCAGAAAATCTTATATTTTTAAGTCTGTTTCTCTATGTGTTCCTCTTGTGTTAGGGTCTACACCGACCCGTTTTAAATTTTAAATGCATACAAGAATCACATAAATTTGTTTATTGCATCAAGGCTTTTTGACTTTGTCAGGAACCTCTATTTCAACAAAAAAAACCAAAAAAAAAATATTTTTACTAAATTATAAAATGCTCTGGTTGAAATTATGACCTTTGTGTTGTTAGGGTCGGTTTCAACCCAGTTATGATAATACGATGATAAAGCAATAATTCGAGCCAAAACTGAAATCCTAAGTGCACTGTCAGCTGACACACTGACCACCAGCTCCTCTCCTAATCATGTGAGCTTTCTCATTTTGCGTGGCTTTCCAGTAGACCTGCACAAAGACGGGCCTGTCCAGACATGTGAGGTGAATTCACTCATTTGAGTGGCCATTTGACTTGCAGAGTGCACATTTACAATTTGCAGCATGCAAAAATGAAAAGAAGATTTACAGTGAGCCAAGTTCTGGATCATATTTTTGGTGAAAATGAAGGAGAGGACACAGAGCAGCATAGCGATTCAGATGAGCAGGTTTCTGAGGAGGAAGACAATGTGGAGTATCATCCAGAAGACACAGACACATCTGATGAGTCGGATGAGGAGGTCACTGGTGCTGAAGCTGCTCCTGCTGAAAGATTCAAGTCCAAAAATGGTAAGATCTTTTGGAGCTCAGTACCTCATGATGTACATGGCCGGGCAGCTGCTGCAAATGTCATCAAAATGACCCCTGGAATCACAAGGTTTGCTCTGACCAGAGTCAGTGACATCAAAACATGTTTTGAGCTATTTATGCCATTGTCACTAAAAAGAATCATCATTACTATGACGAACCTTGAAGGAAAAAAAGTCCATGGCGACATGTGGAAAGACATTGATGAGGAATACCTGGATGCTTTCATTGGTGTTCTTCTTGCTGGAGTGTACAGATCCTGCAATGAGGCCATTGATAGTCTATGGGACGCATCAACAGGCAGAAATATTTTCCGGGCAACAATGTCACTTCAGACATTTCAAATGATATCAAGAGTCCTCAGATTTGACAACAGAAAGACCAGAGTGAGATCTGACAAGCTTGGTCCCATCAGGGATGTCTGGGAGAGATGGGTGCAGCTCCTTCCGCTGATGTTCAACCCAGGGCCAGAGGTGACAGTGGATGAACGTCTTGTCCCTTTTCGAGGAAAATGCCCCTTCCGGCAATACATACCCAGTAAGCCTGGGAAATACGGCATAAAAATCTGGGCAGCCTGTGACGCAAGAACCAGCTATGCCTGGAATCTACAGATTTACACAGGTAAAGCTGCGAGTGGCATCCCTGAGAAAAACCAAGGAAAACATGTGGTCCTCGATATGACCACTGGACTGCAGGGTCACAATATCACTTGTGACAATTTTTTTACCAGCTATGACCTCGGACAAGAACTTCTCAAGAGGAAACTTACCATGGTGGGAACAGTGAAGAAAAATAAATCTGAGTTGCCTGCTGAAATCTTGTAGGTGAAGGGCAGGGCTCCACTTTCCTCAAAGTTTGCTTTTACAGACACCACCACTGTTGTCTCATATTGTCCAAAAAGAAACCGGAATGTGATACTCATGTCTACTCTTCACAAAGACGCAGCTGTATCATCAGGAAGTGACAAAAAGCCGACAATTATCCACGACTATAACAAAAACAAAGGAGGAGTGGACAACCTGGACAAGCTGACAGCCACATACACATGCCAGCGAATGACCAGAAGATGGCCAATGGTTGTGTTTTACAACATCCTTGATGTGTCTGCATATAATGCATTTGTGTTGTGGAGCCACATCCACCAAGGGTGGAACTCAACCAAAAAAACAAGCGGAGACTGTTTCTTGAGGAGTTGGGAAATTCCCTTGTCAAGCCACACATTAGGCGAAGGGAACGGGTGCCCCGAGACCCAGACGCTGCAGAGCTCACCCAGCACTCCATCCTCACCATCAGCAACACAGAGAGAATCTGCATCAGCATCCTCCTCAGCCAGCCCTGCCAACCGAAACAGCAACAACCCCAGTCAGGCCGCCTGATTCGAAAAGAAAGAGGTGTCAGGTCTGCCCAAGCCGTAAGGACAGAAAGACAAATGTATTGTGTTTCAACTGCAAGAAATATCTCTGCAAAGAACACTCAAAAAGTGTCACTAAACACACACATACACAAGCGTGTTCTTGTACACAGAGGTTTTTACTCTGATTTAGCTTTGTATTAGTTTTGGAACTTGTAATTGATTTTTATTTGTTTGATTTTCTTGATTGGTTTTTGTTTATTTGACCATGCAAATATATATTTTGGGTCATGACCTGTTCTGCTTTTCATTTTTTTCAGTTTATATTAAAGTTCTATTCCTGAAAAAAATATTTTTTTGCCTTTTCTTGATGTAAATATCTATGGGTCGAAATTGACCGGTAACACCATAGATGTCACTTTAGTTATTAATATTAAAATGAAAAAATAAATAAAACAAATTTATTTAAGAGATGTGTTCTATACCCCTCAGTATTAGTCAGGTAACACAAGAACCTTTTATTTATTAATATGATTCTCTTGAGGTTCATTTTACCATTTTTTAAAATTGAAATCAAGGGGTATACTGACAAAAAAAGGCCCAGAGGCCCACACCAAAAGTATTAAAACCAACATTCTCATGGATAAGGAAGCCTAACAAGGTAACCAAGAGATGAGAAACAAATTGGATGATAGCTTATTGTTTTTAGTGTATTTTATAGCTGATTTAATACACGGGTCAAAACCGACCCGTTAACATAAGAGATGATAACAGAAAGCTAACACAAGAGGAAGGTTAATTGTGGTAAAATTAACACTTTCTTATTTTTAGAAGTTAGAATACTAAGATTTGTTGTAAAATAAACACTCACATTACTGTCCTTAACTCACATTCTGTGTTTGTCTCGTCTTTCCATCTTGGTGCTTATTTCAGTATGCATAGTGTAACATTCAGATGCAACTTAGTTAACTGATTTAGTAGGGTGTTGTATCATGTCAGCCATTAGGAATGCAATGAGAAGTCAAGCAAAATGACCCCTTTAATTGGCTAACTGAACAGATTACACTATGCAGGCTTTCAAGGCAACTCAGGGCCCTTCAGGCAGTTTGTAATCAACTGATTTGATTTGATTGATAATTAACTGATAATGAACTGATTTGAAAGTTGGAGTGCTTTCTGTTATTGATTCATGAAAGATACAGATAATGCATTTTTATTTTTTAACAAGTTATACAGTATGTTTGGTGTGTGATGAAGGTTTGCTCAGAGCACAGTGCCGTTCTTTGTACAGGGAGGAATAAGCATCAGGCATATGTGCACCGCCATTTCCATGATTTTACAAACAACAAGTTGAGGCCATATATATATATATATATAAAAATACCAAAAATAAGAAGAGGCAAAAAGAAAACATGTTTTAACAGATCGGAGTCCACAACTGAACTAACATTGGGAAGGCTGTTCTATTTATATGAAGCAGACAGGAAGAACTGGGAATTCATGGACTGGAAATGAGATCATGAGGAGGAGGGTTCTGGGAGGCAAAAGTGATGTCACTTGTAGGCAGGACTTGTAGCCCTGAAGTGACTGCACTGGGAGGATTCTTTGGTTGGTCTGCAGAGGGACAAAGGGAGAAAGCATTAAATGACAGTGCCAACCCCTGGTTTGGATAAGAAACAACATTATATAAGAGAGAAACCATTTCCCATGTGCACATGTGTGACTACAAAGTGTTGTTTGCTTTTCTATGATTATATCCAGATCAAGAGTGACTTATCATGTTTTATTGATAATTGTTTAATCATGACTGGGCTGTATCGTACAATCTACCCTTTTCATTTTCAGAATATTTTTTATTTTATCGTATGTGATGTGATATGCATGCAGCTTCGCTCTTTCAGGAATATGTTGATTTTTTTAAATGAAATTTAATGTAATAAGTTTATTGTTATGTGTATAAAATACGATGAAAGTCTTATAAGCACTTTTCATCATGCAGCCCACTGAGAATCTCAATCTGCTAGCTATGAAAAATAACAACACAGAATGTAATCAGCAAAGAAGTAAGTACAGTTTAGGAAAAAAAAAGGAAATTAGGGAAAAAATATCATTTTAGTGGATATCTGTGTGTTATTCAAAGCCATGGCAGAACATAACCACAGAAGAAACAGAATTGCAGGAAAACAAGTACAACATACATGGGAAGTAGAGGGAGCAAGAACGTGGGTGTTGTTGGGGTTGTGATTGCATGAGGATGGGCCACCGCTGCTACCTGAGCAAGAAATGTATCTCTACTTTGACAAAACAGTATCAGAAATCTCTAATAATAAAAATTGTATTTCCAGTATGCTTTTGTTGTCCATTCATCCATCCATTTTCTGCCACTTATCTGGGTCTAGGTCAAGGGAACAGTAGTCTGGGCAAAAATGCTGAATCATCTCTTTTCTGTGCTGCCTCCTCAAACTCTTCTAGGAGGACACTGTGAGGTTCCTGGGCCAGATGAGAGATATAATCTGTCCAGCATGTCCTGGGTTTGCCCTGAGGTCTCCTCCTAGTTGGGCATGCCTGAAACAGCTTCCCAAAAATGGAGTCCAAGAGGTGTCCTAATCAGATGCCTGAACCATCACAACCTGCTCTTTTGAATGTGGAGGAGCAGCAGTTCTACTATGAGATCCTCCTAAATGTCTCCACCCTCTCTCTATAAGTGAGCTCAGACACTCTGCAAAACAAAATCATTTCTGCCATTTGTATCTACAGTCTAGTTCTTTCATTCACTATGTAAAACTTGTGACCAGAGGTAAAGACAGGAATGTAGATCCACCAGTTTTCTGTGAGCTCTGCTTTTCACATCAGCTCTCTTTTCAATATGTCTCACCGGTACAACATCTACATAACTGTAGACACCACTCTGATCCACCTGTCAATTTCCAGATTCCTTCTTTCCTCACTTGTGAACAAGACCCTGAGATACTTAAACTCCTCCACTTGAGGCAGCACCTCATCCCCAAACTGGAGACAGCACTCCACCCTGTTCCAGCTGAGAATCATGACCTCAGACTTGGAGGTGCTGATCCTCATCCTGACCGCTTCACACTTGACTGCAATCAACTCCTGTGAACACCCGAGGTCACAGCACAATGATGCCAGCAAGACCACATAATCTTCAAAAAACAGAGATGTAATCCTGAGATCATTGAACTGGACACAATTCTATCCTTGGCTGAACCTAGAAATTCTGTCCATAAAAATTATGACACTAAATTTGGTGACAAATGGCAGCCCTTTGGGAGTCACACACACCAGGATTGAGTAGGATTTACTGCCAGCAATGCAGACCAATGTTTCACTCCAATTGCACAAGGACAGAATAGCCCACGACAGTAGGCCCAGTACCCCATCCTGTCAAGGCACCTGTAACATGAATGTAAGTTTAATGTCACTATGCTCTGTGAAAATTGTTTTATGGATTTATTCACATGTGCAGGCCAAGTTTGGCACACAGGGGCTAGGCTGCATTTAGAAACCACTAGTCTAGCAGTTTGGAGAATGAGAGGACAACTGCGAGGGTAGGCATTGTGCTATTCCTGTATTTTTGGAGGTGGGGTTGAGTCCTTTCCTTTCCTTGTTTGGAGACCAGAGAGAGCCTGCACATGGAGAAGACAATATATAAGGCTTGGACTGCTGCCAAGACACTTGGAAGCCGATGGACGGAAGATTATGTCATTAGTCCAGAAAATCCTTTCAGCGCAGTGATGAAAATGACAAACTATACATAAAATGTTGTCATGGCTTCCTTTCGTCTGTTATGTCACATAAATCATCATTAAAGAAAGCTGTTATTTTTTCTCTTATGTGATTTTTACCGCCATATCACTATGGGAGGGATATCGCCTTTTACATTATATCTATATAGTTTCTGGTTACTTAAAATGCCGCAATTTAAAAGAACTTATTCCAACTAAGGAGCAATTGCATTAAAGTTAACAACTCCCCCAAAGGGCTATAGTGGGGTGTTGTGACGCTCATCATTCTTCAGAAATGGAAAAGGTATGTTTGCTTAAACTGACACCTTTGCACTTCAAAGTGGACATATTCGGTAAGTTTTAGGGGTTTGTTTTCACTTTAGGACACCAGTACTCTTCACCTCCATTATAAAAGGCAAGAACAGGCTACGTATTTATTCAGGTTTATTAAATATGCTTCAATTTAGAGTGCAATTTCATGTGGCAAACTAAGATACACAATGACTGTGAAGAAATAAATTTGACTTGAAAAATATTGAAATTATTTTTTAAAGGTGAACAATATCCTAGTTTGTCCTACAGCCATCTGCCTTCTGTAGTGTACGGGGGGATTCAGGACAGCTGAACTGGTGGGTCTTTTCAACTATTTCTATTCTAAACATTTCCTCCGAACCAATGAGTTCACCTTCTGTTATCCTTTTATTACTTATTTTGAAGTACATGCAAGACCCACTGAACATTTTTGTGACAATGACAATTGGATTCACTCCGAGTTTGGCCAGGAGCTTACCCATCTGCTCAAGGAGGTCTCCTGCTTCAGTGTTGGGATGGTAACAGAGCTGAACACGTTGCTGGTAGTTCAGTTAGAGGAGACTCACTGGGTCTCCAGTCCTGCTGAGGGTGTCAGGTATCAGAGATGACAGCTTAATCTACAAGGTGCTCTGAACTGCCGGACATTGAGAATTCTGTTGGCAATGGTAAACAGTTTTGAGCACTCACCTTGTGCTAATGTCTGACCATAACCCATAAGCTGTCTCGACCGGAGTGCCCTTCAATACCACTTAAGTGCACAGTGTCTTTCTGAAGGTTCATCCAGGTGAGTCCCTCCAGTTCTCTGCTTCAACACAGGTGTGCCACCTCCTCCTAACCACAATATTTATTTTTATAACTCATTTCCATTCTATACATGTAGCTTTCTGACAACTGTTTCAAGTATACAGGATTACCTCGGTGGTCCACAAACCTTTTTCACACTTACACACACATATTTTGGTCATATATATATATATATATATATATATATATATATATATATATATATATATATATATATATATATATATATATATATTTCTACTGTCATGCATGAGCGATTGGGGAGCAGCTTAAGGACCCAATCTGCACTGCGACAAGTCCTGCTGGGAGACAATGACAGCGTGCTAACCTCTCTCTCTTTGTTTCTTCAGAAAGACCGAGACACCGCTGTTGTAAAGACCGCTCAGATGACTTAAAGAGATGCACACTCCTGGGTTCCCTTCTTCCCTCTGCTTCCCCATTTATGACGTCAGACTCCCATACACCATCACGACTCTCCCAGC
Organism: Erpetoichthys calabaricus; assembly: GCF_900747795.2. NCBI lineage: Eukaryota > Metazoa > Chordata > Cladistia > Polypteriformes > Polypteridae > Erpetoichthys > Erpetoichthys calabaricus. The sequence goes on along the minus strand of NW_026261592.1, from coordinate 1,620,698 downwards.
ATTCCACGTTCTAATGTCCGGTCCTTCCTTATAAACTGTCCGTCTTCCTACCTTTCAATGATTTTTTTGTTTTGTAAAACAATTGATGTGATTTTGTTGCAGTATACGGGGCTAAAACCCCAAACCTTTATGAGTGTCTCATCTGGTTATTACACCACACACACACACATGCTCACAAACACAAACACAAACACACACACACATATTATATCCAAAATAATCCTCTTCTAAAGCTGGGGATCACCACACAAGTAGTCAGGAGGGAAGTCAAGCCTAATGACTGCAGTTGTTGGATCTCGTCACCTTGAGCAGGACATTGCAGGGTGATAGCAAAATACACAATTCAAATATATTTCAGCACAGTTTCTCATTTCCAAAGTATTGCGATCGACATGTGCCACATTCTGACAGTCAATGACATGATGCCTGGTGTCTTAGTATGGCAAGTTCTGCAGCAATCTCAGTCCTTTCTTTTTGTTTTCTCCATTCTTTGCTAGTATGATAAGCACAAGACAAGCCTCTCTTTTCTTCTTTACTTGCAGTCTCATTGTATGCCATTTACTTGTGGAGGAGAGCTCATTGATTGTCAGCTGTCATAGATACACAGAAGAGTCCAGGCCTACAACAGGGTGACTCTCAGAGCAGTCTGACTGAGTCACTGCGGATGTCATGAAAGGGTCTTGTAACTCTCCCTGACTTGCTAAGGGTATTCAAATGAAGGCTTTCAGAATTTAAATTACTAATCTTTAGTTCGGCTGCGTTACATTTTTGAGAGTGTGTTTAGCTTTCTTCTGTATGTCATACCTTTACCATCTGCTGTCAGACATTACACTCAACTGAAGTCGGGTCCAGCACACTCACTGGTCAGCCCACCACACTCACCAGTCAGCCCACCACACTCATAACAGGTGTGTTTTTTGTGATTATTTTTTTTATTTTATTTCTCATCTATCTATGGCTGTAACCGTATTCTACTCTTAGCAGTTTCACGATAAACACTCCAATTCACTTTATATATTTTTTATACGATACTCTGAATAAACATCTTCAGAATGACCTGTAATATCCTAAAGATCAGTAAACAACATTTTAAAGTCTTTACAGTGCGGCATTTCTTGTAGTGAGATCAGTTGCTTCATTTGTAAACTAAGAAAAGTTGCCCCTTATTTTATAGAAAAGAGAGATGGACAGGTAAAGCAAAAAGAAACAGAGCAGGTGTAAAGAAAACTGAACAAGAGTACTTTAAAATGTCTGAGTAATCTTGCTTGATATGCTGTGCTCTTCTTATGTGGATTACTCGTAGAAAGAGGCAGCACAAAGCCCCCCGACTCTGGACCCTCTTTGACGGCGTCACACTGAACTCACACTGAGGCCTACTTTTGTGAAGGGCTGTGTTTTTAAAGGTCGCTCTCATCTGAAAGCTGTGGTGTTTCATGTGTGTCTTTTAAGGAGCGCTGCAGAAGCACCAAAAGCAGAAAAGTAAAAGAGTGATAATAAAAGAGCTAACTAATATGACATGAACTTACTGTTAACAGCACATATGAAACATTTAAACAACATTCAACTATGGAGTTGTAAAAGCACTGCTCAGTGACAATCAGACGTGAACTCACAAAGATTAAAAAACAAACAGCAAAATTCCAACACAGTGAGTGATAGAAGCTGACAGTCCACACACTCAACATTCACAAAGCAAATAAAATGTTAAAAAAAATAATAAAACACACAAGGAATTTGCTTTTTAAATAAAGTCTGTTGCTTTAAAACTGTTCTGGATGAAATTCAAGGAGAAAGTCACCAGGTTTTTCTCACCAGAGAGAGCGTTGATGTCTTCATCAGATCTTCTTTTCCTGGAGATCATTGACACAAACTTCTCACACAAGCCGTCTTCACTCATCTTTAGGTTTTGTGGTTTAAAACGACTGTTTGTCTCTTCTAAAGGCTCCTTTCACCAAAGTTCAGGTGACCTCTCAGCAGGCTAGGACTGTGGAAACAAAAAAAAAACAAACAAGAACTGAGTACGGAGACATCAGACTTAGGTGTGCCACTCATTTGAACACTTAAAGGACATGATCTCCATGTGAAGGTCCACAAACATCTGAGCTTTTAGAAACTTAACAAAAGACTCAGGAGGTGAACTCCAGTTGTGAACCCCGAATAAGAAAACAAGAAAACATTTTAGGGACATGTCAACTCAATGACTGTGTCTTCTCCTGATCAGTCTGGAGCCCATTAAAGTTCTCCAGTGGATATGGGAGCCGGCAGGGGTGAAGTCACAGGAGGTTGTGCTCATGTTGTCCGACAGTCTTAACACATTTGGTGGAAACCGAGCTGCTGCAACTACAAAGAGAAGCTTCACTTTCAGTGTCAATCACAATAAATGGTGAAGTAACAACCTCTGTTAGAATCCTCATTATAAAATCAGATACATTACTTTGCATTAATTGGTATTTCATTACCTTATTAATAATTTCTCTTCAAAAAAAGTAATATGGTTTCATTTTTGACTTCCTCCAACATGTCCCTTCCTTGAGACATTCATAGATGTTCAACACAATGTGCTGTGAGGACTCAGCTGTTGATAAATTATTTATCTTTTGGCAATAATGAAACAGAATATTTTCCTTTTGACTTCAAGCAGTGAGATTTCTCAGAAGTGGTCAGTCCTGCTAAAGTCAGTTCTTTGGGAACAAAGCAGCCCTCTGGAAGAAAAAGTAGGAATCTCAGCTTTGGACACTGGCAGCTTGGCTACAACAGCTTAGATATCCACCTCAGAACCTGTAGACAGTTCTTGTAGGTCTTATATGTGGTGCCCGATAGTCCTGGTGTAGATCTTGCTTGAGCTTTTTCCACTTTTGCCCTACTAACCCCAAGTTACTCTGCTGTTCTTTATTCCAGTTATCTGTGGTGGCAATCTGCACCACCACCACCTGATCAGGACAATGTGCAGTCCTTACATTGTTGGGTTGAAGGTCAGATGTCAACACGGCCATCATCATCAAATTCCTCCATGTGAAGCCTGAAAACCATGAGGACTGATTGAGATCATTTATGTTAGGCAGAATGCCTAGTGGGGGCTGGGTGGTCTCATGCCCTACCTTAGAGCTTAGCTGGTTCAGGGCTTACTTTTCTGGATCATCTGCTTTCTGCCACTTTTTCTTGAGCATCTTTAGCTCTTTCTGAATTATTGCCTCCCACTGGGACCTGCCAATAGCCTGATTATCTTGCCTCCCTTCAAGCCAATTCCTTCAAGCCAAAGTATCACCACATGCCTGACACACAACCTGTACCATGGTATTCATTTTCTCAGTAGCATTTCCTTGCAGGGTGCTATCCATTAATATATGTCTTCATTCAATTGTATCCATCAATGATAAATTTGACCATGGCTTAATTTCGAAATCCTCTATGACTTCAGATTCAGCATCTCTTCTTCAACTCTGAGTAAATTCAGCAAAGAGGTCCAGGACTCTGTGGTTTGCCTCCTGGCCCTGTTCCTCCATTGACGTACAAACCGTACTAAGAGTTGGCTTTCTGAGGGATAGCAAGTTCTTTGCATGGTTAAATTTGCTCATTGCATTTGGACTTACTATACCTTGGTGAATCTTCCCACCATGTTAGTTCTTAAAAATTTCACCAGAGACCTTGAATCTTCTTTTAGTTTCACTCTCCACTTTTGCTACATCCCATCTTGTATCTTTTAAGGAACCTTAGGCATAGGTGGCAATGAAGGTTGGTGTGGTAATTCCATTTGACACAGGTTCATTTGACTTGGATAACAATGGTCTACAAAAAAATATTTTTTGTTTGCTTCTGGGAACTTCAGAGCATCTCTTTATTAAGTTTTTTACACTGATTTCATATATGAAGTAGAAATTAAGCTAGCACGTCAGCTTTTTGAAATACACATCATTGATGTTTTGACACTTTTGAATATCAATATAATACAGGTGCTGGTCATAAAATTAGAATATCATGACAAAGTTGATTTATTTCAGTAATTCCATTCAAAAAGTGAAACTTGTATATTAGATTCATTCCTTACACACAGACTGATGTATTTCAGATGTGTATTTCTTTTAATGTTGATGATTATAACTGACAACTAATGGAAGTCCCAAATTCAGTATCTCAGAAAATTAGAATATCAATTAAGACCAATGCAAAAAAAGGATTTTTAGAAATGTTGGCCAACTGAAAGGCATGAACATGAAAAGTATGAGCATGTCCAGCACTCAATATTTAGTTGGGGCTCCTTTGGCCTGGATTACTGCAGCAATGCGGCGTGGCATGGAGTCGATCAGTCTGTGGCACTGCTCAGGTGTTATGAGAGCCCATGTTGCTCTGATAGTGGCCTTCAGCTCTTCTGAATTGTTGGGTCTGGCGTGTTGCATCTTCCTCTTCACTTCTATGGGGTTAAGGTCAGGCGAGTTTGCTGGCCAATCAAGAACAGGGATACCATGGTCCTTAAACCAGGTACTGGGAGCTTTGGCACTGTGTTCAGGTGCCAGGTCCTGTTGGAAAATGAAATCTGCATCTCCATAAAGTTCGTCAGCAGCAGGAAGCATGAAGTGCTCTAAAACTTCCTGGTAGACGGCTGCGTTACCTTGGACCTCAGAAAACACAATGGACCAACACCAGCAGATGACATGGCACCCCAAACCATCACTGACTATGGAAACTTTACACTGGACCTCAAGCAACGTGGATTCTGTGCCTCTCCTCTCTTCCTCCAGACTCTGGGACCTTGATTTCCAAAGGAAATGCAAAATTTACTTTCATCAGAAAGCAGCAGTCCAGTCCTTTTTGTCTTTAGCCCAGGCGAGACGCTTCCGACGCTGACTCTTGTTCAAGAGTGGCTTGACACAAGGAATGCGACAGCTGAAACCCATGTCTTGCATACGTCTGTGCGTGGTGGTTCTTGAAGCACTGACTCCAGCTGCAGTCCACTCTTTGTGAATCTCCCCCACATTTTTGAATGGGTTTTGTTTCACAATCCTCTCCAGGGTGCGGTTATCCCTATTGCTTGTACACTTTTTTCTACCACATCTTGTCCTTCCCTTCGCCTCTCTATTAATGTGCTTGGACACAGAGCTCTGTGAACAGCCAGCCTCTTTAGCAATGACATTTTGTGTCTTGCCCTCCTTGTGCAAGGTGTCAATGGTCGTCTTTTGGACAACTGTCAAGTCAGCAGTCTTCCCCATGATTGTGTAGCCTACAGAACTCAACTGAGAGACCATTTAAAGGCATTTGAGGTGTTTTGAGTTAATTAGCTGATTAGAGTGTGGCACCAGGTGTCTTCAATATTGAACCTTTTCACAATATTCTAATTTTCCGAGATACTGAATTTGGGACTTTCATTAGTTGTCAGTTATAATCATCAACATTAAAAGAAATAAACATTTGAAATACATCAGTCTGTGTGTAATGAATGAATCTAATATACAAGTTTCACTTTTTGAATGGAATTACTGAAATAAATCAACTTTGTCATGATATTCTAATTTTATGACCAGCACCTGTATATCAACACAATATCTGGAGTTTGGACTATGTGCTACAAAAATTGTTTTGATGTGTTTATTCTGAAAACAATCCAGAAGACGATACCAGAGACACGTTAAAGCATATTTATGTCAATTTACCTCAATATAAAAGTGAGGTCAGCGTGCCCAAAAATGTTGGAGGCACTCACTTTTGCGCATGTACTCCACACCCATCTCTCTTTGCAAGAACCAACAGTAGTCACCCATCATGCTCGGAGTGAATTTTTCCAGATATCAGTTTTCCATCACCTTTATATCTTGATGAAATCTTTCCCCATGCTCATCTCTGACATCACTTAAATTTGGTGGAAAAAAGTCGAAATGAGAATGTAAAAAATGTGTCTTCATTGACATTCTGGCTTATGTAAGCTAATATACTTTCAGCATAATCTCCACAAGCTCAGTATAATTCTCTGCTCTGTGACTGTCAAGAACATTCTGGACAACCTGCACAAATGAGGCTGCTGATTCAGTTGGCTTCAGTTTCCTTTTGAACTCATCGTCAAGCATCAGTTCACGGATTTCAGGGCCAACAAAAACACCTTCCTTGATTTTCGCTTCACTTTTCTCAAGACCAAACTTATTTCTTAAATGCTGAAATGCATCGCCTTTACTGTCTGTTTTGTCTTGGTAGAGTAATATATATTGCTCTACTTTCCCCTATTGTATTATTAATATGTAGCCTTAGAATGCCTAATCTCACAGACTTACCACTGTTTATAAGGTATTATCTATACTAATTAATAAAAGGCAAAGCCCTCACTGACTGACTGACTCACTGACTGACTGACTCACTCATCACTAATTGTCCAACTTCCCGTGTAGGTAGAAGGCTGAAATTTGGCAGGCTCATTCCTTACAGCTTACTTACAAAAGTTAGGCAGGTTTCATTTCGAAATTCTACGCGTAATGGTCATAACTGGAACCTCTTTTTTGTCCATATACTGTAATGGAAGGCAGCAAGATGGCCGTAGGAGACGGAGTTGCGTGTCGCGTCATCACGCCTCCCACGTAATCACGTGAACTGACTGTGAACTCAATACGTAGAAAACAAGGAGGAGCCCCAAAGAGCACTGAAGAAAACACCCCAAAGAGCGCTGAAAAAAACATTCATTACACAATTGACAAGGCAACGAAACAATAAGAAGCGAGTGAGTGACGCATACAAGCATCTTCATAAGACACGAGGTATAAAAAAGCATGGTGTAAACCGTAACCTTAAATTAATTTTATAGAAACACTCCCGCTGCTGTTTGCAATGCCATATTCGCGAGATACAAGTTTAATGAGAAGACACGAGGTATAAACAACAGTTTGGATCTCTTTGTAACAGAGTTAAAATTGCTGTAGCGAGAAACTTTTAACTGCCAGGTCTTAGCTAACATTAAATAAACCCGTGGACATCGCAACATCACACAAGAGAGCGGCTCACGTGAAGTGACTGAACGCAGCAGGAGTGATCACTTCGATGAATCAAACCTGTTCAAAAAACACATTACACAATTGATAAGGTAGGAAAAGAATATGAAACAAAGCACGGTATAAACCGTAATTTTAAATTAAGTTTATAGAAATGCTGCCGTTTGCAATACCATATTCGCCCCTGCGAAGCGCGGGGATTTTGCTATACAGTATATATTAAACTATTTCAACCATTCTATGATCTGCTTCTCGCAACTGAAAGAGGGCACTGTGGCAGAAGTTAGCCGACTTGCTCACCAACCACAAGCGTTACCTGGTAGGTAACCACCCATACAATCAGATTGTGAATCAGACTACGAATGCCTGCAATGTAATTACCCCGATCTACATGCTGTCAAATGAACGAACCACACGCCGTGGCACAACGTTAGGGGCTTCGCCTCTAGCGCTGACGTCCGAGGTTCGTTACCCGTAAGGGAGTGCAGTGAATGTGTACGCCTGATGAGCCCACAATTACAGCGAAACACGTGTCGCGTACTATGCATCTTCAAAGCACAGTGTAAACCGTAAGTTTAAACTGAGTTTATAGAAACGCTCCCGCTGCCGTTTGCAATACCATATTAGATGACTTTGTAACAGAGTTAAAATTGCTGGAGCGTGAAATTTTTAACTGCCGGGTCATGTCGCGTGTTCTCGTGTACGTACACCAAAAAATGTATACATTTATGCATGTAATGGGCAAACAAAAAATGTACTATACCCGAAAGCACTGCAGTAGTACTCAATGTATCTTTACTTCTTAAATGTTAATGTTTTACTGTTTAATAATTTATACGCTTCTTATATGTTGTTCAAATTGTTTTATCAAAATACCAGTAACAGCGCACTGCACGATAACGTGGAGTGAATACACTTGACATGAGCATTCATGTTATTTATCCCCTTTCTCTGTACGTTTACCATTCGTTTGCTCAGAGGTTGATGCGCTTGCTGCTTAATGAGCAGCTCTTCACCCTAGCGTCCCGCTGCTTCTCTTCTTTCATTGGCATCTTTTCCCGTTAAAACTGATTTTTTTTAAAACTTAGTATGTTT
>NW_026261592.1:1604624-1612138 GCF_900747795.2 Erpetoichthys calabaricus | reverse complement strand
AAAAGTTAGGGTTTTGCTACAGGATACACCCTCCACAAGTTAAGAAAGTAAAAATAAAGGTATATATTTCTGTTTTATTTAAACCTTTTAAGTTTGTATGTATAGCCCCATTTGGCTGTTTTAGTTTTTTTTTTTCTTTCTTCAGTAATATTTAATCTCCTTAAAGAAAAAGAACATATGCATTTTACTTTTTTTGTATCTCTTTAGTAATATTTTAGTGTAAAAGGATAACCAGTATTTAAACCTTTTATGTTACTTTATAAAGTTATTTTACACAATGTTGAAAAATTAATAACAAAGCTACATAATTTGGCAGCTGCTGCTTTAATTTTCAATGAAATGAAAAAAGCTCTCCAAGAGAAAACCTCAATGAAGAAGAAACAGTTTGCAATATATATATATATATATATATATATATATATATATATATATATATATATATATACACATATATATGGTGGTGGTAGTGTGATGGTCTGGGGTTGTTTTGCTGCTTCAGGACCTGGAAGGCTTGCTGTGATAAATGGAACCATGAATTCTACTGTCTACCAAAAAATCTTGAAGGAGAATGTCCAGCCATCTGTTGGTCAACTCAAGCTGAAGCGATCCTGGGTGCTGCAACAGGACAATGACCCAAAACACACCAGCAAATCCACCTCTGAATGGCTGAAGAAAAACAAAATGAAGACTTTGGAGTGGCCTAGTCAAAGTCCTGACCTGAATCCAATTGAGATGCTATGGCATGACCTTAAAACGGCGGTTCATGCTAGAAAACCCTCAAATAAAGCTGAATTACAACAATTTTGCAAAGATGAGTGGGCCAAAATTCCTCCAGAGCACTGTAAAAGACTCATTGCAAGTTATCGCAAACGCTTGATTGCAGTTATTGCTGCTAAGGGTGGCCCAACCAGTTATTAGGTTCAGGGGGCAATTACTTTTTCACACAGGGCCATGTAGGTTTGGATTTTTTTTTCTCCCTAAATAATAAAAACCACCATTTACAAACTGCATTTTGTGTTTACTTGTGTTATATTTGACTAATGGTTAAATGTGTTTGATGATCAGAAACATTTTGTGTGACAAACATGCAAAAGAATAAGAAATCAGGAAGGGGGCAAATAGTTTTTCACACCACTGTATGTGTGTGTATGTATGTATGTATGTGTGTATATATATATATGTATGTGTATGTATGTATGTGTATATGTATATGTGTGTGTGTATGTATGTGTGTATATGTATGTGTATATATATGTTGATATGTGTATATGTAGATATGTATATATATGTATATATGTATATGTATATATATGTTTACATAACCTCTTTAACACACTGCTTCTCCGCTGCGAAGCGCGGGTATTTTGCTAGTATATATATATATCTGTATGTGTATATATATATATATATGTGTGTATATATATATATATGTTTATGTGTATATATATATATGTATATATATGTGGATGTGTATATGTATATATATATGTAGATATGTATATATATGTATATGTATATATATATGTTTATATGTGTGTGTGTGTATATTATATATATAAAAGACAGCAACACTCATAACAATGACAACACAATTACATTGACAATCATGTTACGTTATTTTTAAAATGTTTCCTTTTCTTTTTCATAACCTCTTTAACACACTACTTCTCTGCTGCGAAGCGCGGGTATTTTGCTAGTCTATACTAATAAAAGGCAAAGCCCTCACTGACTCAGTCACTCACTGACTGACTGACTGACTCACTCATCACTAATTGTCAAACTTCCTGTGTAGGTAGAAGGCTGGTATTTGGCAGGCTCATTCCTTACAGCTTAATTACAAAAGTTAGGCAGGTTTAATTTCGAAATTCAACGCGTAACGGTCATAACTGGAACCTCTTTTTTGACAATATACTGTAATGAACGGCAGCTCGATGGCCGTGGGAGGCGGAGTTGAGTGTCACGTCATCACGCCTCCCACGTAATCATGTGACAAGACTGTGAACGCAGTAGGGAGAAATGAAGGAAGAGCCACAAACAGCGAAGAACAAAAAATTCATTAAACAATTGAGAAGGGAGCGAAAAAATAAGAAGCGAGCGAGTGAAGCATACAAGCATCTTCATAAGAGAAACAAAGCACAGTGTAAAACGTAAGTTTAAATTAAGTTTATAGAAATGCTCCAGCTGCGGATTGCAATAACATATTTGCGAGATTAAAGAACGCAGTAGGGAGAAATGAAGGAAGAGCCGAAAACAGCGAAGAACAAAAAATTCATTAAACAATTGAGAAAGGTGCAAAACAATTAGAAGTGAGTGAGTGAAGCATACAAGCATCTTCATAAGAGAAACAAAGCACAGTGTAAAACGTAAGTTTAAATTAAATTTATAGAAATGCTCCAGCTGCGGATTGCAATAACATATTTGCGAGATTAAAGAACGCAGTAGGGAGAAATGAAGGAAGAGCCGAAAACAGCGAAGAACAAAAAATTCATTAAACAATTGAGAAAGGTGCAAAACAATTAGAAGTGAGTGAGTGAAGCATACTAGCATCTTCATAAGGGGAACAAAGCACGGTGTAAAACGTAAGTTTAAATTAAGTTTATAGAAACGCTCCCGCTGCGGACTGCAATAACATATTCACGAGATAAAAGGTTAATGTGAAGACACGAGGTATAAACGAACCACACGCCGTAGCGCAACGTTAGGGGCTTCACCTCTGGCGCTGACGTTCGAGATTCGATTCCCGAGAGGGGATGCAATGAGTGTGTACGTATGAAGAGCACAGAATTAGGTTGAAACACGTGTCGCGTACTCTTTGCATAATTTGAAAGTAAACAATTTCAACCATTCTATGATCTGCTTCTCGCAACTGAAAGACGGCACATGGCAGATGTTAACCGACTTGCTGACCGCAACGTTAGGGTCTTCACCTCTGGCGCTGACGATAGAGATTCGATTCCCGAGAGGGGATGCAGTGAGTGTGTATGCCTGATGAGCCCAGAATTAGGGAGAAACACGTGTCGTATACTCTTTGCATTATTTGAAAGTAAACTATTAAAACCATTCTATGATCTGCTTCTGGGAACAGAAAGAGGGCACGTGGCGGACGTAAGGCGACTTGCTGACCAACCACAAGCGCAACCTGGCAGGTAACCACCCATACAGTCAGATTGTGATTCAGAAAAGAATGCCATGAATGTAATTACCACGATCGACATACTGTCAAATAAATGAAACACACGCCGTAGCGCGACAGCTGTGTAAAGGGAGGTTCACAAAAAAACAGATCCTTCTTTTCTTCTTAATAAAAAATTAAAAGCAGTACTTCGCCGCAACGAAGCGCGAGAATTTGACTATATATATCTGCTTCTCGCAATTAAAAGAGGGCACGTGGCGGATGTTAGACGACTTGATGACCAAGCATAAGCGTTACCTGCCAGGTAACCACCCATACAATCAGATTGTGATTCAGACTAGGAATGCAATGAATGTAATTACCCCGATCTACATACAAGGCGAAAGTCTTGCAACATTCAAAGATGATGGTTTAGGATAAGTACACCATAGAACATAAAAGAGCTTATGAAGCCTTGAACCGAAAAAAGCAAGATCTCAGAGATCGTAAAAAAAAAAAAGAGGAGGTAATGTCGTCTTACTCGCTGTAGATTTTAGTCAAACATTACCAGTTATTCCACGAGGGAGACCAGCAGATGAACTCAACGCGTGTTTAAAATTCATGCTTCTCCCACGGTCGGTTATATGTCGCATGTTCTCGGGTAGGTACACCAAAAAATGTATACATTTAAGCATGTAATGGGCAAACAAAAAATGATGTATACCCGAAGGCACTGCAGTAGTACTCAATGTAACTTTACTTCTTAAATGTTAATGTTTTACTGTTTAATAATTTATACGCTTCTTATATGTTGTTCAAATTCTTTTATGAAAATACCAGTGACAACGCAATGCACGATAACATGGAGTGAATACACCATATGCATCCGCCCACGGCCGCCCTGGTGTGCGCAGATAGGAGTTGATTCTACAATAAAATAAAATAAAGATAAAAAGAGTAATACAATCATCACCCATAAAGCGGATAGCAGACGTGACGTACTATATGTGTACCAGATTTCAAGTCAATACGTGAAACGGTTTGCGAGCTACAGGTGATTTAAAATCCTGGACAGACAAACGAATAGCCACGGTAGCAAATTATAGAAGAAGATTTTACTGTTTAATAATTTATATTTATATGAAATGTGCTTCTTATATATTACTTCATATTCTCATATGATAATGATGTTAATGTTGTTTATATTGATTTCTATGTTATTGTAAGTGCATGTATGTGTGTATATGTATGTATATATAATAATATATGTGTATCTATATATATAATTCACTAAGCCAGAAGACAAGTAGCCGACCATGGAAAGCACACCGGAAGGGGCGTGGATTCACTAAACCGCCGACAAGTAAGACGCCAATGGTGCATGCAGGAAGGAGACACGCCCACCAACTCTTAGACCATTAGATACGACGGAAAAATCACAGCCACGCCCACCAACTCGGACGCGACGCCTCAAAAAACATACCGTCATTTCTGTTTGTCTGTGCCACAGTCCACTTGCAGCTCTGAGCCTCGTTGACTTTTCATTAGTCAACCTCAGTGGAGTCTTGGTTCACACAGAGGCAGCGCCAGAGAGAGACAGAGGCATACACAGGCAGCGCGAGAGAGAGAGCCACGCACACACACAGAGGCAGCACCAGAGAGACAGAGCTGCACACACACACACACACAGAGGCAACGCCAGAGAGAGACAGAGGCATACACAGGCAGCGCGAGAGAGAAACACGCACACACACAGAGGCAGCGCCACAGAGAGACAGAGTCACACAAACACAGGCAGCGCAAGAGAGAGCCATGCAATCCTTTAAAACTGAAGTTAAAACACAATGAAGGAAGCAGTCTTTAAAAACCAATAAGCCCTGTGCCTCTTTTTCATTAGCGTCTCACCTGCTTCACCGCCCTGCAACAGTCGAGATGCTTTCTCAGCAGCTGACATTCTCTGTGCCTGACTCCACTACTGTCAGTCGCCTGATTAAAAATGGTGAACTCCTGCAATGTTACTATCTTGGTTGGCTTTTAAATGAAGTTCGGATTTGTTCAAATGTTCCGTTTTTTCCCCCTGTGCATAAAACTCATTTAAAGAAAAGTGTTTATACAACTGCTGCAATGTTACAGAGAGAGAGCTCGCTCACCTGCTTCTGAGAGACAGAGGGGGAGGGGGCTCGCGTGCTGCTGAGAGAGAGAGAGAGAGCATGCAGCTGAGCAGGTAGCCTGGGTGTTTGTGTCAGTGTTATTCAATGTTTTTACTATTACACTGTGCATTCTCTGGTGTAATGATTAACTATATTTGTGCTTAAAAATCTTTAAAAAAATATATTTACATACAGTTCGTATGGTCTGGAATGGATTAATTGTATTTACATACAATCCTATGAGGGAAATTGCTTCGGTTTACGACCAGAGGTTTGGAACAAATTATGGTCGTGAACCGAGGTTCAACTGTATATTAACTCTAGAAAACATGATCAGCAAGTCTTTGATAGGCTGCAACAAAATGATGAAAGAACGGGCACATTTTTTTCTCACAAGCTGGATGGGTGGGTGTTAGTTAGTTAATTAGTTACTTGAAGGATTTACTATGCACAAGCGGTAACCCTGCAAAAGCAGCCCAAATCAGAAAAGACGGCTGGCAAAAAGTGGCTGACAAATTAAACGCGTATGCATTGTACTTACTGAAAGCGGCGTTATGGATTTTGCAAATGTTCCTTTTTTTCCCTCTGCTTAGAAAACATGATTATGCGGCGTATACTACGCCGTGGGTTGGTATGCAGCGTGTAAAACAATTTGTTTGTCGCAGATAATTTGCCTTTTACTTTAATACGAACACAATTTCCTGTTAGATTTGCCTTTGCGATGACAATTGATAAGGTACAGGGCCAAACTTTCAAAAAGATGTGCATGTATCTGCCAAAACCAGTTTTCAGTCACGGACAGTTGTATGTTGCTCTCTCCAGAGTTCCACCTTTTCATTCACTTACTGGTATGCCTGCAGGAACACGTGCAGCGAGCGAGAGAGAGCGAGCGACACACACACGCATACACAGGCACGCGAAAGAGAGCGCTGGACGCATAAGAATAATAATACTTCATTACATTGATAAACCGGTGTTTTCAGTATTCAAAGCGCTATCCACACAGAGAGAAACTGGGAAGCGAACCCAAAATCTTCCACAGTCTCATTACTGCAAAACAGTAGCACTACCATTGCGCTACAAGGCAGTTAAAGAATACACCAGCCTCTATTTTGTTTTCACTTCTGTTTACAGCGATTGGATCGTAGCATGCATTGTTGCAATGTTACTTTTCTTGGTGGCTTATTACATTATGGATGTTTCACATGTTAATTTTTTTCCCTGTGCTTAAAAGACATTAAAAAAGTGTTTCTCAACTGTGACTCCGGAACAACTCAGTACGCAAGCTATATTAAGCGTCAACAACGAAGACTCGCTACACCTTAATGAACAAGTGCTGAAACTTATCCCTGCCGACGAAGTAACTTTCACCAGCGTGGCCTCCATCGTCACAGACGATCCCGCTTTCAGTCATGGACAATTGTATGTTGCTCTCTCCAGAGGTCCATCTTTTCATTCATTCACAGTGGTATCCACAAACCCACCCCATTTGGACAACTGTGTCGTTCAGCAAGTGTTCACCCATCAATACATAATTATGCTGCGTATGTTACGCCGCGGGTTGGCTAGTATATATATAATATATATGTATATATATATATATATATATATATATATATAATATGTGTATATATCTATACTAATAAAAGACAAAGCCCTCACTGACTCACTGACTGACTGAATGACTGACTGACTGACTCATCACTAATTCTCGAACTTCCCGTGTAGGTGGAAGGCTGAAATCTGGCAGGCTCATTCCTTACAGCTTACTTACAAAAGTTAGGCAGGTTTCATTTCGAAATTCTACGCGTAATGGTCATAACTAGAACATGTTTTTTGTCCATATATTCTAATGGAGGAGGCGGAGTCACGTATCGCGTCATCACGCCTCCTACGTAATCACATGAACTAAAAACAAGGAAGAGATTTACAGCACGAGTCAAACGCGGGAACGAAGGTAAATGACGTTGTTCACTGTCTTTTAATACTGTGTAAGCATACATAATGTAAGCATTTACGGCGTGATTTCTCAGGCTTAAAAGCTCGCCTTTTACTAAAAAGGTAAATGCAAAACTATTTTCAATCACTCTATGATCTGCTTCTCACAACTGAAGGCACCGTGGCTGATGTTACGTCACTTGCTGGCCAACCATAAGCGTTACCTGGTAGGTAACCAGCCACTCACTTCACTCCCTTACGGGAATCGAACCTCTGATGTTTTCTTTTGTTCTTAATTAAAATTTAAAAGCAAT